>NC_142523.1:3453405-3635905 GCF_964205215.1 Stylophora pistillata
TAGATACCAAACCACCTGGAATGTCCAGACGGTGCTTACGTACTTGTCACCTCAGGACTCTGTGGAGAAGTTGGATCTGAAATCCTTGACACTTAAACTACTCATGCTTATTGCTCTAGTGTCTGCTCAACGAGGACAAAGTATGCATATGCTAGACACTGCTTGTATGAAAGTGACTGAATCATCTTATGTGTTTTCATCACCAGAGCATGTCAAACAAAGCAGGCCTAGTTTCAAGACGCCATCGGTAATACTTAAGGCATACCCCATTAACAAAGCTTTGTGTGTGTATAGTCATTTAACTGAATACCTTAGGCGGACAAAATCTCTCCGAGGAGCTGAACCGAAACTTTTCATAAGTTTTGTTAAACCACATAAACGGGTTTCCAGGGACACTATCTCGAGATGGATTCGAACAACCATGCAAAGTGCAGGCATAGATATCTCGATGTTCAAACCCCACAGCACTCGAATGGCTGCGACATCTAAGGCTAAAGGTGCATCCATTCCTATTCAAGAAATTCTGCGAACTGCAGGCTGGTCCTCATCTGGGACATTTGATCGGTTCTATGACAAGCCCGTCCTGGAGGAAAGTACCTTTGCATCAGCAGTACTGAGTAATGATTAAACGTTTGTTCAACCTCAGTGAGATATTATTTGTACACTGAGTGTTCACGGTTCTTAGTTTGTATACACCGATGAAGCTTTATGTAACCCAAGCATCTGGGCTACCTGTTCATGTTAGATGTCAATAAAGGCATAAATTTCCTACTCGATATTATCTGTGTATGTGGGGAATATGTATCTTCCTCATGTGAATGGTGGCTTTAAAGTCTCATGGGATCCCTGAGGCAGTGGTGACGAGATAGAATTGTAAAAATTAAACGAGACTTACCTGTAAGTTGAAGTTTGATTGAGATTCTATCGAGTCACCAACTGCACCAAGGGATCACACGCCCACCCTTGGTTTGTAAGGGTATGACTTTAGTATGCCCACCCATTATGTTTTATACCTCTCTTCTGAGGTAACACTACTATACATTGTTCACATTCACATTTTGGCTTTTAATACTGATGTTGCGCATGCGCTAGGCAATCTCATGTTATCCCTTGGTGCAGTTGGTGACTCGATAGAATCTCAATCAAACTTCAACTTACAGGTAAGTCTCGTTTAATTTTACAATTATGTGACATTCTTCTGTCAGAAGAGCATCGGGAAAAACACCTCGTAAGGATCATACTTGACAACACCCGCCGCGCCTCGACTAACGCTGAAAAAGCTCCATACAATTTCTTCTAATGAAATCACAGGGGGTCCAGACAAGCGACGAGTCTGGTTGTTTATTCGAAATATAAAGGAATGCATGGGAGAATATTGAAGAGTCGTATTATCGTAAACTTATATCATGAAATGTCTGAGTTAAAGCTTAAAATAAATGTAAACCTACCTCACTTGCTGTGTACTGTCGTTTCCGTGGCTCTAAAAGGGGAATTTGAGCGATTTGGTGGGTTTTGCGTCGACTGTTACTATACGTTATAGAGTCTTATAAGGCGTAGTAAGATGATATTAGAGAGCTTAAGCACCAGACGTTCTTGACAACACGAACGGCAGAGAAGCCGCGTAAGACCGGATCGAAGCCTTCGTTGTTGGCGCGAAATAGGAAGGTTAAGCAGTCGACGTTTTTCAGACACGGACTTCTACCCGTGTTAACATGTCTTTGCTAAAAGATGCTAGAGATATGACCTTAATGAGCAAGGGAATAAGTTTCTTTACCCCACTCTCTTGACAGAATGAATAATTCGTCTTTCATATTTATTAGGCGACTTGAAATTTACCACTTCATAGTTGTGTAAACAGTGGGAACAAACGAGCGAGCATGAAGTTTTCAGTGCATGATCTGGATGCCTAGAGGACCATTTCTCTTTTTCTAAATTCGTTAACCCCAGCGAGATTTGTTGTTCTTATGTTTGTAGTCGGTTGCTCAAAACCTAGCAGGCATGCATACGGTATACAATATGCAGTTACAAAATACAACCGATGCAGAAAGACAATCATCTATCTCATTTTGCACTTTGTTATTGTATCTAAATGTCGCTTAAGTGTCTTAATTCTAAATTATCGCTTAAAGTAATTTGTGATAAGCTTAAACCCGGTTTAAAAAAATCTTAGTTCTGCATTTGATGATTCAAATGGACATGAAATCAAATGACTTAACTCACCCAGACTTGGCGAGAAGATTGTCTGCCATTGTCGAATCCCGTTTAATCTATCGATTATGCAAAAACCACTTTGCGCGCCACGAAAACGTTTTTTAATCACTTAATGAAAAGCAGAAGAGCTTTTTATGGTTTTGAGTCAATAATTTATCTCCTATAAACAAAATAACAGCATATTTTTGTGGCGTCCTACCTTCAACCTGAAAAGTGGCGTTCTGGCGTCTGCGACGTGACCACGCGAACGTCATGACATGCGCAGTATGTACATAGTTCCTCTAATGACTTCCGGTAGGCGTTCGTGACGTCAAGAACGTCTGGTGCTTAAGCTCTCTATTGACGCTCGCTCAGATCCCGGCCCTGATCGTTTGATGTGATTCATTGACCTTTATTACCATGCCGTGCCGATCTTTAAAGCTTAATACACCGAGTAGATTTCACTGACTCCTTGATTCAAAGGAACACAGGGGTACTCGTGACAATATGTGTATTTTATTTCTGGCTAGCGCTAGCCGTGATGAAATTCAGTATATCGTGCAAGATTTCGTGTTATGCATGTATGTTGCCCCCATGCAATGAAGGGTGTATTGTTTACAGCAGGTCATATTCACTTCGCTTACGAAAAGGGACAAAAAACCGAAACTGCTCCTGCATAACGAAAAAAAATGGACGAAAACTCCTATCGAGAACATTGTTAATTAATTTATAGTTGTTTGATCCCCATTGTGGAAAGAGCAAGCGAAAATTGTAATTATTATTTGAAATTGTAGTTAGCTTTCCCATGTAAATGTTGTTGTAAGTTTGTTTAAATCAAGTAAAAGTGGTTCAATATTCTTTCCGCCAGTTAAGAGTTTTTTCTTCTTTTACGTCGCTCCTATTATTAAAATGATGACTCGTGATTTCCGACTGACGCACATTACCCAAGCCGGTTTCATGTTAGTAATGATAATTTTTTCACGATGGAGATCAACGCTGGAGGGATGGGTGTAAACTGAAAGTTTCAGTAATATTGTGACATATTCACATTGAAAAATGTGGTTTTTAAAGCGAATTGGATGGTCATAATGCGTTTTCTTTCCCGTCATCAATTTCACAAATAAAATTCTCTAACCTTTGTTTAGCATGCCGTGAATCTTATTTTGAACGCCATGAAAACTTCCCAATCTTCTGTCATCTTGGGACCACTGAACTTTCTTAGTCTATTTTGAGGTTTTATTTTCCTTACATCTACCGGCTACGGCCCAAATCGGTCACGTCTGATCCGGGTCAATATGTGATCACAATACTCTCAGCAGTTTCTGTCACACAACTGAAGGACCTTCGTCAGCTAACATGTAGACTTTGTATTTAGTAATCTATTTGTTTGTTGGTTTGTTTGTTTTTTCAATTTGTGCGACCCTAATGTGCGCCCGCGCCCGAAATTTTTAATTTTGCCTACTAGTGGCCGATTTTGGGTTTTGGCCGCAAGAAGCCAATTTTGGAGTTTGGACACTTTTGTGCTTGGAACAGAACAAGTTTTTTAACTGGGCCTTCTATCCAGTGGATGAGTGTCAACAAAATCTTCTGCGCCATCCACCAGATAGGGAATGAGAGAGTTATCCAATGGTTAGCGTTATTCACTCTTCGAACAACCAGGGCATAGAAGCCAGGCCATTACCCTAATGTTTTTCTCTTTCCATCGCCCGATGTTGAGTTTTTTTGGGAAAGTAAAAGAATAACTTTAATCGGATTTTCTCAAGTCTCATGAAAAATACTTCATTTTGAATTGAACTCGTTCCTCCGTAATTTTCGAGGTTCTGAATTACATCGAAAATGCCCGAAAACGCTCGAAACCGGTCAGCAACTGAACTCGTATCCAGGCTTTTCGTTAGCACAGGCTCCCTGCCAACCCG
Source organism: Stylophora pistillata (assembly GCF_964205215.1). Taxonomy (NCBI): domain Eukaryota; kingdom Metazoa; phylum Cnidaria; class Anthozoa; order Scleractinia; family Pocilloporidae; genus Stylophora; species Stylophora pistillata. Next base: position 3,457,512 of record NC_142523.1, read on the forward strand.
CGTGAGGTCCCACTTCGTCGCGGTGAGCTGGGACGACTCAGGTGGTGCAACTTGGCTGCCATGAGATATTTTGTATTTTTAAAGGCCCTGTTTTTTTATTCTTCGCTCAGAAGTATCTTTGCTTCTCCTCGATGAGGATGATCGTAGAATGGTTTTTCTCTAACACAGAAGAGGTAAGACTTGATACGAATTGAAAAAAAAAAAAAAAGAAAAAGAAAAGAAACATAACTAACTTTCTAGATGATCACTTCGATCGATCATTCTGTCACGGTGGCGCGGTTCGATTCCAAAAAGAAAAAAAAAAAAAAAGAAAAGAATGCCTAACGACAAGTTCTATGAATAGTTGAAGCCCATAAATGTAACCTGTCTCATCTGAAGTAGGAATTCATAAGTCAGACTCGGTTTGTAGATTATTCATTCCTGTGATACATTTTTCGGCTGAGGCATCGTTTGCAAGATTATTGTTGACGTATTTTCAGGGCTGAATATCCTTTGGCCCTTTAAAAATACTAACTAGGTGATGCTTGCAAAAGTTTTCAACCAATACATCTCTCATGCGTGAAATTGAAGGTGATGCATGCAAATTATAAGCAGAAGTTTTCAACCAATACATCATCGCTCATGCATGAAAATAAAAAATTGCAACTTAGGATATTTTTTTTAAGGAATTATTCTGAGGAACTTGCTCTTCGAAATGGCATGGCCTCATATAAGATAGAACTTTTTCTTTTTCACTTCTGCAGCTATTAGTAAATGAGAAATATCTACCTGGCCACATAGAAATAAATATTTTTAATTTTCAAGCAATTTTTGTGAATAATAACATTGTTCCAAGGGTAGTAATTGTTTCATTTATCCAAGTAGACGTTGCCTTTTGATGACAGATTTACTTGATAACAAGATTCGTGATCGGCATTACTTCTAAGCAGTGGTTTAGAAGTAATTTGAATTTATCAACAAAGTTGAAATGGTAAATTGGCCACCGTTATAGCTTTTATTATCGTAACGGTGGCCAATTTACCATTTCAACTTTGTTGATATTTTCAAATTATTTCGTTACCCCCACCGACGCAGCCCCAAACAGTTTCTTTAGAAACTATCAGCCTTTATTCATTGGTTTAGAAGTGTTAGCTATTGTCTATTGTGTTTCAAACCAGTTTTTCAGAAGAATCCAGAAGGGAAAGAAGTCATTTCATGTAGTCTGTTTATAAATCCACTCACCTGAAGAATCTGCTAACCTGTAAAGTGAGACAGTGTTTTGACGACTAGCCACAGAAGTAAGTTTACAGTCATGTTTTCTGAATATTAATTTTCTGAGATAAAGACTATTTGCTTTTGTCCTGATTTCGAACTATAAACGTATTTCTTTCAGATTGAATAACAGTTAAAGCAGGGCCTGGTATTAGGTAGCTTAGGCATACCACAAATGATCTCATTGGTAGCACAATATCTCAAACTTGGTACATTTCTTAGCCATCCTTAACAAAACAATGTGAAATTACCATAATTTGCGTCGTCTGTGAATGGAAACCGCGATGGCAAATTATTTTAATTTCCATTTGAAACTTAATGTTACTTATAATAAGTTAGGCTGAAGTTGACATGTGCAGTCATGTGAGACAGTAACACATACAGCCATTTTAGAAATTCTAATAAAGAGTAGAAATTCATTTTATAATCGACATTTTCCCTGGTGTTGCCGTCCTGAGTGCTTAAGGTCCCTATTATACAGTTTGTGGTGGTTGTCTGAGTTGATCAGTTCCAAGTAAGGAAACACAGTTAATCACTAATCACTATTGCAACCTGTGATCCGGTATTATTTTATTCAGAGAACAGGACAGCAAAGGGGACTTAATAGGAGTGAAGAATTGGCTTTTTATTTCCCCCTACCTACCTTGGGTAACTATTGCATTCCCCCAATAAAACAATGCTTTATTGCAGGGTATTTCTGTTAAAGCAGGAAGCATGTGTAATAAGAAATTTGTAATATTTATGAAATACAGTGTGAAAATTAAAATTATGTTTTAAAACAGGATCTACATGCAGGCTATAACAGAACTTCCCCATTGATAAAATTGTTGGGTATACCCCCACAACCATTATTATTTTTACCAGTTGCAGATAGATGTTTTAACTGGAAAGGATCACAACATGTTGGCAGATTCAGTCTCAGATCATCACAGGAGATGCTTTTCAGGCAGGCCCAAGCAAGACACCTGTTGGTCTTGGGTTGTGTGCTTGGCATGTGCTGCTTCCAATATTATAGTCTGTGGAATTGTTAATACCTATGGTATCATGTTTCCATTTCTATTAGAAGAGTTTCAACAAGGAAAGGCTTTGACAGGTTAGTCATTACTTAGTTCTTATTAACCGAGCGGGAGGTCTGTATGGGAGAATCTTGACTGAGGTCATCAGTACAGACCGAACACAGTGAGGTCTGTACAAGCGACCGAGGTCAAGATTCTCCCATACAGACTGACCTAGCTTGGTTTGGTTAATAAGATGTTTATTATATGGCTGTGTCTTATATGCCAATTTTTTATATTCTTTGTACCTTTTTTTTCTAGACCGGTCTAGATGCTGGTCTAGATGGGAAAATCTAGACCCCTTTCAATATTGATTTCAGCCAATCAAATTCGTGAATTCAGGTGTTCCCAGTCCTTGCGAGACACAGCCATATAATAATTCAGCATACAGTTGGACCTCTACTGAGGGGTGGTCATTGTCACAGTTCTGAGATTTTTTCCCTTCAAGTACTGAAATTTTTGACTCTACTGAAGTGGTCACCTCTAAAAGGTGGTCATGGTTACTTAAGGCAGAACCTCTCAAATGAAACTATGGTAATCTTATAAGTCAAATTTATTCCATGTTTATCTTCCAAAATCAGTGTTAGCACTTTGAGTTCAAATGTTTATTTTATTTTTCGTCAGCTCTTGCAGGTTCATTTGCGATGGTCGGCAATGGCTTATTTAGCCCGGTGGTAGCTCAAGTTTGCCATAGAGTTGGACCGCTAAAAACAACCATAATTGGGGTCTTTATCTGCTGTGGGGCCCTTCTAGCAACTTCAAAAGGACCCAACATGCACCTCATTTTACTTACTTATGGTGTTTTTTTCGGCTTTGGTACATGTTTTGTATTTTTCGTCCCATATCTGGTAATCCCTCTCTTCTTTGCCAAAAGGCGCGCTTTTGCATTGGGGCTTCTAGCCATGGGTCCTGGAGGAGGTTTGTTTATAATGAGCCCTATTGTGGAAGGCCTTCTTGTTGCATACAGCTGGAGGAAGACATATATGATCCTTGCTGGGATAATGGCTGTAGCCCTGCCACTTGTTTGTACTGTTGGGCGCATTCCTGAACAAGGCAATGAGCAAATTTTTGATGAAGTTGACAAAAAAGAAACGTGTCGTGAAAGAATGTGTTCAACTCTCAAGAATAAGCGATTTGTTATCATTTTAGTGTCCATGTATACATATTATGCAGTGCATTATATTCCACTCGTTCATATGGTGAGTCCAGTCCATTTTCAATATTTTCAGTAGTGTCTGGTCCCATTAGGAACAAATACACTCCTCTGTCTTCCACTTAAATTGTTTTGGGACATGCCGGGGGAGGGGTTGGGGTATGTGGATGGGTTTGTCATGCATGATGGTGATGTCGATGAAACAAATCTCCATTTTCAACTACCGTTGAAATTTAAGTGAAGAATTAATCCTCGTAGGTGAGCCGCAATCTAAGAAATTGCTGTAAAGAAGCCTGAAAGAATTCAGGTTTCGACGGAAATCGAAAAGTGTGACTCCCAGTAGCGCCCAAATAGGATCCTGCTTCTTTTTCACGTACCTTTTCTGCTGTTGCGTTAATTGAACCTCACCTGCGGGTACTATTTCTTCTCTTTGAAAATCTCATCTACTTTGTTTTATTAAAAACTGGATCATTGGATAATGCAATTCAAGACTTTTTATTGGCTTAGCCATTATGGTATATGAGCCAATATACCATGATCTACAAATATGGTAAGCCTACGCGTCGGGTTAAAATTAAAAGGGCGCTAAAAAATTTAAGATTTGGTAAGATTTGTCTTGGGGGCGTTTTTAATAAAACAATTATTAAAAACTAGATCATTGGATAATGCAATTCAAGACTGTTTATTGGCTTAGCCGTTATGGTATATCAGCCAATATACCATAATCTACAAATATGGCAAGTGTACGTGTCAGCTTAAAATTAAAAGGGAGCTAAAAATTTAATAAAATTTAATAATTTAATTTAACGTTTTTAACAAAACAATTATTCCACTCGCGCTTGTTGGATATGAGATGATTATAGCCAACGAGGCGCGTAGCGCCGAGTTGGCTATCTATCATCTCATATCCAACACGCGCTCGTGGAATAATTGTTAATTATAACATAACCAAAGTAAAGCGCTCGCTCTGGTTGGCCAGTTCAGTGTCCACCGTTTCCTCATAGGCGTACGCTGCTGACGTGAAAAATGCAAAGACTCATTTCAGCGCACTTGTTTTTTATGGTCACGTAAGATTTCTGTGTTAAATAAAGGGAACTCTTTTGCTACAATGTAGCAAGAAGCTAGAGTCGCTCTCGGCTATCGCCTCGCGCGACTCTTACGCTTCTTTCGTGCTTAGCAACCTCATAGTGCATCCATAACTCAGTAGTGTGCGATGTGCTGTTTATCATTTGTTAAATTTAGCCTGTGTACAGTCGCCCTCTACCCTCCAAAAGAGAATCAGGTGGGGGCGGCTGTACACATGCTATTCTTATAAAGCGACACATTTCATGCAGGAGAAGCTGTCGCATTAAAAAACCAAAAAAAGGAAATGTCTCGAATTTTAACTGAGGAAATAGCTGACCCCGTTTCAGTCGCGTCTTTCTCTATCTCCGATGTGCTTTCACTCGCGTATTTCTCTATCTCCAGATAGAGGATTGATCCATCGCGATGGGAACAGTCATTATTTATGGCCGAAGGACATGTACGATTATGATTGGAGGACTATATTAAAATTGGCTGCCAATTAAGAACCCATTGGCGGCGGAGTAGGGGGGGACCGTAGCCTCCCAAACAAAAGTTGGGGGGCACAGCCCCCCCTAACGTTTTAGTGCCAAAAATATCGCTAGCGAAGTATAAAAATTGGCAAATTATTAAGCTTACCAACTGCAGTTATTCTTCTTTAAACTAGACAATGTGTCTAGGAAATTAGACATGATTTCATTTTGTACGTTGGTTTCCAATCGAAAGCTAGGCTGAAAGAATTTAGACTGTACCGGAAAAAATATAAGTAAGCCACCAATCGATTACGGACACACTCAAAACTGTAGAGATTGTAAAGAGGATGCTTGTGCCAAAGAACAGCGCGAAATGCATTTTGTAAGTTTGAGGTATGCACATGGGGTGGGTCAGGGAGAGATAAGTTCTTCCCCCCCCCCCGTTCAAAACGTTCCGCTGCCTCTGCCACTAAGAAGGGGAAGAGGTGGAACGGTGGAGGTAGAAAATATTACAGAGCCTTAAAGATGTCCGGTCCCTAAGAAGTACTGGGATTATATGGTGTATATTTATGTAGTCATGATAAAAAGAAGACTGAAATAGAGGAGGCAATACATATACGTATTGCGGTCCTAGTTGTTTCTTTTTGTTCATTTGCGTTGCTAAGCTTATAAAAGAAAAATCAAGATTTGCATAGCATGTGTTTTTTTTATCCTTCTTTCAGGCCCGCTACTGTGAGGAAGTTGGTATACCGACGAAAAAAGCCTCTCGCCTTTATCTATACAGTGGGCTGACGTCATTACTTATCCGTCCTGTGATTGGTCGGCTGTGTGACATAAAGTGGATCGAAGCGTGTTACATTTATCAGTTGGCGGGCGCCGTCAATGGAGTCGCGACGTTGTTGTTACCGCTGGCCACGAAATATTTTCATTTTGTTTTATACTTAGTGGTGTGGGGATTTGCCGATGGGGCTACAGGTTGCTCCGTGTGTATTGCCATCATCGGCTCTTTTTCAGACAAACAAAGAGCCACTGCCCTGGGGATTAGTTTTACAGTCACTTGCGTCGTAGCAGCCGCTGGTCCTGCTCTTGGAGGTATTCCCAGTAGAAAGATAATGTAGCTTTTGAGCCCACGAACACATGCTAGGACAGAAAATGAAGCAATTGAACAAAAGGTTTCCGAGAGCAAACTAGTTTTAAAATGGCTTTGCTTTATGTCGACCAGTAATTTCTCCACAAAACTCGTGCCACTTTCTCAGCTAATCAGATGCATTCTAACCGATTGTGTTCACTTTATCAACCAATCAAATGCTAAACTGAAACCAATTGTGATAACAGTTCGTGCGTGCGTTTAAAAAATTCTTCGACGAATTTTCCTTTTTAAAGTTATTGGCGAGTAAGTTCACTTGTCTCTAGAGCACACAACTATCGAGTGTCCTGAAACCAAAACGAAAACTATCACAACAGCCAATCAGAAGAAAGGAAAATCCCTTCAAGACTCAAGAGCCAATTAGAACTCAAAGTAAAACAACAAAACTGCTAAAAGTGCGGGAAAACGCGGGCGGCCAAGTCGTGATATGTTTAAATTTTGTATCTGATTGGTTGAAAGAGTGGGGCGAGATTTCTGGACCAATCACAGGCGAAGTAAAGCAAAAGCAAAGGAATCTCAGATTACTTTCGACACTTAATTGAAAATTTATTAGCAAACTTCCGATGTAAATAGGACGTTACTATTCAGACGAAAAAATTTTTCAGCGGTATGGATGAATTAATATTTTAATCTTCAGTTGATCTATTCATGACCGGGTTCTTCGAGTGTTCACATGCCCTTTCTTTAACCTTTCTTTCATCCGTATTTTCAGGTCTGATGGCAGATGAGTTGGGGTCATACGTTCCAGCATTTTACATGACAGGGGTTATACTTGTTGTAGGCGCCGCTGTCATATTCCTACTCCCGTTTTTCAAGTTAGAAAACCGTACACTTGAGACGAAGTCCGACGAGAGACTCCTTGTAGTGGAAAAATGTACAGTAGTTTGATGGCAAGAATTCTAGCCACAATTTTCGGAAATGCCTTTGTGGCAGTAGAAGTTTAGTCCCGAAGTCACAATCACTGGTTTTCTTTCTTAAATACAATTGCTTTTTTTTATTCTCTCACACCTTTTCTTAAAAACGAAACGTTCTTTTAAAAGCAACATACATGACTACGCTCACGTGTTGTGTCAATCAAAATTCAAGTACGTTCGGGTCCAGTCCCCGACACAACTGTTTCTACAATAGATTATGACAAATAATTTACTGATATAAAAAAAAAAAATTAGCCTGAGAGTAAGCCCTCATCTTTAGCGCCACGAGACGCGCGTTATTTCACCCGCTGGGAGGTTTGGGACGAGTTGGAGAGAAGTTTACTGGGGGTCTGAAACTCAGTGCTAGACCCCTCGCAGATCTCTCGACGGCTCAAGGCCCCCATGCTTTCCCGCGTGCGAAGAAACGCGCGCTGAATGATGATGACCTTCTCGCGAGCTAGTGATATATTCATCGCAGCTAGGGGCTGAATAACGTATATTTGAGTTATAAAAGTTTTAATTTGATACGAAGAAACTTAAAATACCTAAAACTAAGAAAGGTTATAGTGCTATCGATAAAAAATTATGAGTAAAGAAAATTATTTGGGATCTGATTAATATCTCGTACGCAAAAATTATGGCTATCTCAAAGAATTATCCGGAGTCATCTATCATAAATAAAACTATGCGAAATATAGTAAATGATAAAGGCAGCGACTATTTATTCTGAAATGTGACGACTTGTTTCAGAGAAATCCTTCATTTAAAAAAAATGTATTAAATCAAGTGTTAAGATGTGATTTTATGTTTTCCGTTGATTCGACTTTCCTTTTGCTTGCTGTAATATTTAAAAGAGAACTCCATTTAGCCGATGAAAAGTTTGAGTAATTACAGTTTTTTTCCTGGAGCAACAGAAAGTACGGCTGGTACTCTTAGGAACCAGTCATTAATTATGTGGGGAAGGGGGTCGGAGGATTTTAAGGGGGATCCCAGGGTTTTATTAGTGGGAATGGGGGGTCAGTCATGAACTATAATGTCTAAAGGGGGGAGGGGGCTATAGAATATTGATTGTGCCTTTCATACTATTCAACTCTCTCCCCATAAAGTGAACACTGCAAGGAAAACTTCTTGATCTGTCATCATGCTACGAAGAGAGGGGAATCGTAAATCCGTTGGGCTCTTTGTATGGCCCCAGTCGTCAAAATTTAATTTTTTGGATTTTCAGCGCAGTGGTAGCTTGCTAGAGTTATTTGCGCCAAATAGTGTGATTAACTAAACAGTATTATTGACAAAAGTCTTATTAACGAAGGGTAGCCCCTCTGACACTACACGCATCTCTTTCGTCACGATAGACTTATACTATTTGATATCCTCGCGCATGCGTGATAGTCTCGTTTTCCAACCACTGTTCATAAATGAGGCTGGCGAGAAAACAGCGGCAATCGGGCTTGGTATTTTCACTCCTGCGATGCGTATTCGACCCCAGTTTTTGGGTACATCGATCACGGTCAAACTAGCGCGTCCCGAATTCCTTGTATCTTTTTCGCTTTCAATATACCTTTTCTATTTAATTTTTCCCTTGTCCTCGTCAGCGTTTATCTTGAAAGTGTATCATTTTCATTTTTCAAATCGAAATGTTTATTGCAAAATGATAGAAATATTAAGTCTAGAAAATCTTGATAAATTCAAAATCATTACAGCAAATCTAACTTGAATATGCAAATTTACATTGATTTTGTTTTCAGGATTCTTCTGCAGAGCTCGTGCAATTTGCACGTGTATAACTCTCATCTAATTTACATTTTGCAGCAACTCGTGACTCGAACCGTTTCGCTTCTCGTGAAAGAGAGAGAGTTAGGTAATTATTCAGAGGTATAATCCAAGTCAGAACGTCTACGGAATCACTGCGGAGTTACTTGTTCTTGAAGACCTTGCACGAACTGACCACTTGCCATAAAATAAGTCACGGAAAAACGGTGAGAATGACTGAGAATGAGTTCTACAACTAATCAAATATCCTACAACGTGCGTACATGCGTAAACTGTTTGATAGCATACTGAATCCATGAAGGTTTATCGAAGTAGTTTTCGTGAAGTAATACCACTCTTAAGTCTCCTATGAAAAACGGTGGGAAAGTGATAAAAGAACAGTTTCCAGGACAAGTTTATCACGAAGGTGTATCTGCTTCCCCGGGTCGAGAAGAAGTTTGGTGATGATATGACAGGAACTCTTTGCTTACCGCCGCTAATGATTTATACCGAGTCAGACAAAACTGATTTGGATTACTCTTTTAAAAAGGTATCACAAATATTCAGAATAAATATCGCTGCAACAGCAGAAAACATGAGAAATATATCTGCTAATATGTACAGCTTTACTGATTCAACATATTATTGACCGATTTAATTCATTTACCCTTCAGCTTTAAAGGTCTGATTGTTACTTCTCCCTTCTAGCTGCCACACATTTCCTTGTAAATGAGTTGCGAGAATTTGATTTCAGATTTAGATAACAACTTCAACTTGATAAACTTGAGAATTCCCATTGCCTGTTTGCTGGATACGGCATGGTTATCATGGGGAGAATTTACATGTTAACGAACTTCTGGATGGTAATGGATTTAAATCAAAAGCATTCTTACGAGGTCTGTGAAATAACACCAGATTATGAGGTCGTTTTGTTCCCCTGCAGGTGAAGTGCTGTGGAGAAAGTATCCACACATTTAGGACAAGGGTGGATAGAAAGAGGAAGCGAGAAAAAAGACCCCAAGGTAAGCTACAAAATTTGATGTTTTCAAAATAGGAACATAATGTGAACATGTGACTGCTACTCCTTAGCCAATGCGTTTATGTATGATTCATATTGATAAACGGGCCAAAAAATATTTAGCCCGGTAACGTGCAACCTTACGTACGTAAGTTGAAAGTTTTCGATGTAACATTGTCTGGTTCGGGGGCGGGGGTGGGTGAAATTTTTCTTGAGATGACTGTTGTAAATGTTTTACATTTGGAAAAATGAATTTCAAGAAATCGATTTTATGAAGCTAAAGCTTTCAGATCTTTCTGCGGAGAATATGTCAGCTTATAAGTGTGTATCTAAAGGTTTTCTTGTTGGCCAAACCCATCCCTAAGCTGTATAAGTGTAACATTTTGTGGTAGGGGCTTTTTTTTTGGAAAGTCTTAATCAGGTGCAGAGGTCGCAACAACTCTTTCGTATTCTCTACCTTTATTCGTATTAAAATTTCAAAATAAATCATTTGCCTAAACATTACGCAAAGAAAAATTAAGTTGCGTCAGACAAGATTTTATTTTAAAGATGCTAATTAACACAAAACAATCGAAATGCAAACGAGACTTCGATGCGCTTTGGAGAAAAAGACAGTTTTTTTTTCCTTGAAAACGTTACCATTTTTAGCGATATTACTTAAAAAAAACTTTTCTAGTCGTGCATCAGTGAAAAATAAACATTTGGTGGGAACTGTTCAGCAATTTGAAAAGAGAAATCTGAAGAGTATATGTACAAGTACGGCAGTGCGTGACAGTGTTTGCGACACCATGTGATCCAGCGGTTTTACTTTTAAAACGTCGATCAGTTAGATTTGACATTTTATTTGGGTGCAGATTCGCACGCTACTTGGCGAGCGTGATCAAAATGCATAATTTCTTTTAAAGTAGAACTGTACCAGCGAACAGAATTGAAAAAAAAAAATTTACAGAAATTTGTAGGATCCGCTCGTTGTATCCAAATGAGTTTGTCATTAAATGCAATTGAGAAGAACGAATATATCTGTAACCGTTACTGCAAAGGGTAATGATTTTCGTCGGGGGTTGGTGACTGTAAAGTAAAATATCCGCATAAAGGCAAGTATATTCAAAATACACGAATGTGTGCAACTCCGTGACTTGACTCGTTCTTGGCTAGCTGCAGTAACCACTTGTTTGAACAGTCAAGTACTTTCCAACGCTAATCACAAACAGGTCACGAGAATATTGTGCGTCTTATTTAACAAATGGTAAACACCACAGCGTACACTATTGAGTCATGGATGCACGAGGGAGGTTGCTGAGCACGAAAGAAGCGTAAGAGTCGCTCGAGGCGATAGCCGAGAGCGACTCTAGCTTCATTTTTTTACCATGCTTAAAACAAGTTTGAATTTATTGAAATTAGGGACCTTAAGCAAACCACGTCGACGGCGGCGGCAACGGCAACGAGGGCGGGGTGAAGAAAAAGATCATGTGAGTAGAACTGAAGCTCAGCACGTCCTCTGAAAAACAGCCACGTGGTATCACCAAAACTTTGCGAGGTTTGCGAATGAAAACCACGACGGACGGCAAATTATTTAAGTTTCCGTATGGAATTGAGCGCTGCTCACATACGAGATAGTAAACACATCCAGCCATTCGCGAAATTCTAGCTAAAAATCCAAATCTTTTTTTGTTTTGTTTCGTTTGTTTGTTTGTTTTTTTTTTCCAATCTGTGTCCTCTTCGGTGTTGCCGTCTGATTAATTAAGGTCCATATCTTTTATCTTTAACCTGGATCTAGTATTCTAGCATCATATTTTGTACAATCCCATCGGTTAAGAAACGTTGTTTCTGTAAGTCGAGCTTTTACCTGAGTAACATATTAATTTAAAAACCTTTAGTTTCGACGCTCAAAAAAGAAAAAAAACAACAACAACAAAAAGAAAAAAACAAAATGAATTCACTGAATCATCTATGAAAATGCTTTTTAAAAACGTTTTCGTTAAGACTATGTATGTAACATCCGTTTTGAAACGGTATAATTTTCCCGCCCAAAATACGCATGTGTCGCTTTTTTTTTTTTTAATATCTTATTATTATAGATAAAGTCAATCAACGCAAGTGTTGCTTTTCGCTTCTTTACTTTCTTTATAGAATGATTTAAGATATACAGAAAAGATACGAATCTTTGGTCTTGCAATCGGCATAGACAAGCATGGAAAGAAAATAAGGACGAGATTTGACAGCACAGTTGATCGTTGTGTAAATTAAAACAAATTTGTCTTCAACGTTGTTTGCTCCTGAAAATTCAAAAGCTGTAATAAGGTGCTAAAGCTTCACAGCCGCTGAACGGAGAACAATGCTATCGAGTCATTCAGCAGATTAATAGAAAGTAGAACACAATTGGGAAAAAGAAACCATTCACATTTTGTTAATTGTATTTGTAGAAAACAGTTTGTTTATTCATGACTTGCGATGATAGGGAAAAGTGTAGCATAATTATTTGAATCAGTTTTCATTTTGATGGGATGTTTTGCACGAAGGACAAGTACTCGCCAGCTTTCAGCGTTTATTTTCAGTTCTCGATGGTTAATCAGACAAGTTGTCTGTTAGTAAATTCTCCAGCGAATGTAAATTCAACACTATGTCGTTGATTTTGAGCAAACACTTTCTACCATACACCGAATGCAAATACGGCGTCCAATTTGAGTTGACCTTGTTCTGGACTCACTAGCCTCTCACACATGTAATGATCCTTTTGTGTTTCTGCGTGAAGACGAGGCTAGTGAGTCCAGAACAATGGCAATTCAAATTGGACAACATATTTGCATTCGGTGTATGCGTTTGTAGTTTTAATCCATTATTCGTACTTTTGTTTTTCTTCAGGTTACTGAGGTATTTTGATGCAACGAGTTGGTTTAAGAAGGAGAAATAATGAGATCAGACAAGGTTCAGTGAATGAGAAGTAGAAGACAGCGTCGGGCAATGTTTAACTCGAAGTGAAAGGAATGGCAGCCGGTTTGGTTTTTGAAGACATGTACAATTCATACTTCAAATTTAACGAATAATAGGAAGGTGACCAACAACAAGCCCATCGAATCGTTTCAGAATTTTCTTGTTAAGGCGAATTGTCATGCGCCAATTTTTTGTTGATTTTGTAAGTAACATCTGTTCAAAAAACTTAGACAAATACGGTGCTCTAAAATACGCATGCGCCGTTTTTTTTAAATTTCACCAATGCTTCATGTAATTAAACTTGTTTATTGCCAATAAAAGCTAGTCTTGTCTCTTGTTTATTAATAAAGACCCATTCAAGTATTCTGTAATCTTTATTCTCTCCAGTATAGCAATTCAATATACAACAATCATTTATTTTCAATAAGTTTTAATTTCGACTAAAAATATTTCAATTAGTTAAGTAACTTTCATTTAAAAAGGTGGTAAGAAATTTTTTCGTATAGAGATACTCGTACATAGACTTTTGGCGGGAAAATTTGATGAAAATTTGCACAGCGTTTACCCTGACACCATTTATGATAAACAATTCAAAATGGCTTCCGTTGAATTTTCCCGCTAAACTAAGATGAACATCAATCTTGTGCAAAAATTTCTTTAAAAATAGATTTTAACGGCCCTTCGTTCGACTTTTTATGCAAAACTGGTGACATAAAATGTTTGTGAAACAAATTGTCTCTCCGTAGCATTTCGGTCTTTGAAATTTTTTGCACAAGATGATGTTTTTACACATCCATCAGGTACTAATGATATGCAGCCTGGCAAGCTTCAATCTACTTATGAATTGTGAACTGTCATGTTTGATTAGGGTTTTTTCATTTCCAATTTATGCTCTCCTCACTAAGTAAAGAAAGTTTGTCATGTTGCTAATTAAAAGACCTTTTTCATCCGTGACAAATTCGACGCAAAGTGCAAGACTGATCACTGAGACAAAATTGATCATCAAACGTTTTGCTTCTCACAGTTGGCACCTTTTTTTTTCTTTTAATTCGAAGGTGTTCAGGCATTTAAATAATCACTCGACCCCAAGTATTTTAGCAATTCAGATCTCATTTTCAAAATTTTAAGTTATCCCATATTGTAGGTTGAAAAAGGTCTTTCTATTTTGCAGTTACGGCAATAAAAACACAATGTCTGGTTCAAAGAATATATCTAGAAACAATATCTTGTATACAATGCACTGTCAACGAAAAATTCAGAAAGGAACGGAGTCATAAAATTAAAGAATATTCGAGAAAAGAAGATGACCAGTTTACAAATTCTTGAAGGGAAATTTTTCTATGACATCTAAGTTTGATTTTCCTAGCAACAAAGATAATATTTTGCAGGTTGGACAACAAATTATAACCACCGTATAACAATGTGCTCTTTTTGAAAAAAAAACAAACAAAACTAAAGAACACGGTCATTTACTTGTGCCTTTAAAACTTTAAAAGATGAACCTTTCACTGTTCCCTACCCTTTTCAATTTGACTACTTCGTTTTCTGGTGGCTTTAATTATCACCGAGTACACCAGTTGAAAGATCGATATTAAGAAACTTTGGAAGCATGCTTTCCTAAGCCGGTGGTGAATGATTATTTTAGTATATAACTGCTCAGGTTCTGTCGAATTCAATTGTAAATTCGTTTAGTTTAGACCAATCTTTAAATAAAAAGCTTTTCGAAATGCTTCCATTACTTGCATCGAGATAAGCAGCCAAGTTCCACTAGAATTTAACAGTTTTTTTCAATTAAATCAGCAAAGACGTCATATTTTTCTTTTGAAAAGCGATACCTAAAACTTACCAACGTCTTTTGTGCTCTTCGGAATTTTATTTTATTCTGTTACACTCATCACTTCCTCGATAACACTGACAAAAAATGTGGTAGTTATCTTAAAATTCAGCGCTCCGGCTGCTATAACCACCTCGTGCGAGGGGAATGTAACGAGATATGACGCAATCCTCGACCAATCCGAGCGCAAGAATCTCCATGGCCGTGATAAGCAGAATTGACAACTTACAGAATTCCAAAGCACCTGAGCAATTACACCGAATACATATGGTGTTTGGTTTTGTGATCTAATCTTCCCGCTAATTTGAGTCCAAGATATCAATTTTTCCTCGATACCAAATTGCCAAATTGAACTTTGCCCAAGAAATCATCAGTCCTCTCTCTCATTCATAAAGAGCCTACGATTTTTTTTAGGTATTTTTTGTTGATAATCAAGGTTGTGTTCGCAATTCAATTCCTTCACAAGAAAAGTTCCTACAATACTTCAAACCAGACATTTAGTTCTCATACACTAAACTTGCTAAACGATAAGAGAACGTAGGCATTAGCAATTTTACTGTTGAAAATTGGGCAAGAATCCATATAACCCCATAAATTAATTATGCATAGAGTGTTGCAAAGAAACCTTTCTATTTAGCCTTTATGAAATGAATGCATGATTAATGTATGGGGTTATATGGAGCTCTTTCCGAAAATTGTTGTATCCAGCAATATGGTTCGCAAGCCTGACAAAAAGAACGTTTTACCTTGATGAGCTTAAAGAATCGGCCGCGTCCGTTAGTCATAATTGGTCAGTTGAGGTCATTGTGGTCATTTTACCTGCATGTTAATGTCATACATAATCCCCTGTATAATTGTCATATAAATTGATCCACTTGTTCACAAGGCAGACGATAAAAATGGTTATTTCTGTTGCTTTAGAAAATGAGCAGAGTTTAAACTAAAAGTGTGATTTACACGTCGATGATGTTCAGCAATTAAATTGTTGATCAAGTTGCTAATGATTAAAGATTTTTCGTCTCTCGTCATGTGCTCAGTCAGTATCCATGTTGAGGTCGTTTCAGTGCCAGTCGGCTCTTTGATAAAAGAGGCTTGGCAGTCGGAGCATTTAATCTTTTTCAATCACTCTTGAATACAGCGTTTGTAAACAAATGTCGTACGTCGCAGGAATGCAGAATTTAAGGGATGGTTTCCGAGGCTCCCCGAATAATGACTGAAATGCTTCGTGGGGTCGTCATAGATTTCATTCACGTTTCAGAAAGTCGCCAGGTGTCGTGTTCAATTAATTTGTCGTTGTTGTTGTTACTGTTGCTATTTAGTCAAAATCAACTTCAATATAATACTTTGAACTGCGTCGTAAACAAGTTACAGTCGCGTCTTGGAAGCCGCAGCTTCTCGAAGTCGGGTTGAAGGCTAATTCGTTTGGTTATCTGTCGATCTGTGAATAGTCTACTCTAGAAAAGAATATTTGAAATCTTCTCCAGCATCTGTGATGAAGTTAATGTTGGCGTTCTGTTCGTCAATTTGGTCAATGTGTGTGGCGGCAAATGTACCATTAATTTAACGTTACCGAAGCGGTCATGTCTTTTAGCGAGCAGCAGGTAAACTAATGTACGGTTTGGTTGCCAGTGTTCTCTTGTCGATTACAAAAATATTAAAAAGGAAAAGAAGTGAATCTTAAGGTGGCGCTGACAATTGTACGTGCGATATTTTAGATGGATTTCTCGTGAAAAAAATTGGTTTTTCAAATGGAAAAACTGTCGACAATCAAGATAATATAATTTGTTTCAATGGATAGCAGTTCTTCGATTACGAAAGAGCAGAACGTCTTTCTTTTTTAGAAAAATTGTTATTTTTTGTTTGTCACTGCTGCTATCATAGCTCGAAGATCTATGCTGTATGGTTTTAATGATCAGATTTTTCCTTCAAAATAGCATTTAACCTACACTGCCACCTTGAATAATCCACCTCTTTTGGTGACTGCCTTTCTTAAATTTTCCTCCTACATCTACTGGTATTTTACAAGAGTCTTCTCAGATGATTCACGAATCAGATCCGAAGTCTAATTGGCTAAGTTCCTCAGCAAACAGAAAAAAATTAAGGCAGTCGCCATGTAAATATGATCAAAATAACTTTAAAAAGTGCTTATCTTTACGGAGCTCCTGGCTTCTAAATGCATCGATTCCGGTTTGCCCTCCTAGACTCTTTGTTTTACTATCTTCTTCTTGATTCCATTCTACCTGCGAACAGAGAAAATATAAGCAAAACAATAATTAGTCAGTTGATTCAATTTCTATAGAACCTCTTTGAATACAATTCGCAAAGAGTGTGAACGCATGGACAAGGCTTCAAGACGCAACACGAATCCATCGCAAAACCTTTTTTAACAAGGCGTTAGCGTAGTGTTACTGACACAATTAGTTTATTCTCGTGGCCCTGTTGAAAGAAACTAGATGCTTATCAATTTTAGGAGTTGAAGAGTAACAACCTCAAACATCACTCGCACGTGGATTCGTTCGGTCCATTCCAGGTAATGTTTCTCGAAATCCTTACCTAGCCTAAGTTGTAGCCAGCGAAGAGTGCTCTCCGACATTGAAAACAAATCAAACGACGTTTACGAACAGCATCAAGTCGAAAACTTAGCTTAAAGCGAACTGAATGCTGCGGCACTAGTTCAGTAACTTTGGTTGTTACTCCACCGGTATAGAAATTAAACTGAAACTAGCTATTTTGTAAGAGTAAAGCTTACCTTTAGATATATTTCCAGCGGAAGTCCTGTCCCAAAATCACTAATATTATTGGCCACTAACTACTTTCCAAAAAATGCGTCCTCACCCAAACACGACCTGCTTGCTATGAGAAAACTTTGTAGTTTGACATGAATAGATAATTAAAAAACCAACCAATCATTGACGAGTACGTCACAAATAAGTCACGCTTTTTTTTATGGGCACGCCCTTTAAAAGCGTATTCGTAAACCCCTGGAGAAATGGCGTAAGCTCACGCTTTAGGTCATCTTAAATCTATTTCCCATTGTACCAAATGATAAAAAAAAAATGCAGTTGATTACAACTGGAAATCTAACTATGAAAGTCCTCCTAAAGGCAAAGAAAAACTACATCGACACTGGGTTTTTATTAACACCGAGAACTTAGGTCAGTATTACTATACAAGTCTTTTTTGTTTTGTTTTGTTTTCTACAAAAATAGAAAAAAAAATTAGTGAAAGCAAATGAGTAGTTAGCTCTTTAGAACATGTGCCTAACTTTGAAAACGGTCCTTATATGGTACTAAATATTTGAAAACGTTCATTGAGGAAACTACAAGAAAACTCAAACTACGTAAAATAGAAATTAAATTGAAGAAAGGCTTATAACGCAAAACGCAGGAGAAAGAATGATGAAAAAGACTATGCCGAGACCCGGGATTGTTCATATCTGACAGAATTGAACCAGGGACCTTCAGATCTTCAGTCTGACGCTCTCCCAACTGAGCTATCTCGGCAAGCGGTGAAATGATTTTCAACAGATAAAAAATGATTTTACCATCAATTCCATCTCTTTTGAGTATGCTCACCCCAAACGTTTAATGCACAAGGTAAATTTGCGTCTATGACGAGAGGATGATAATGAAAGAATATTTGGAATACCTTTTTCAAATACAGTTAGGAGGTTCAGTTGGGCCAAAAGAATTGTATGAGCACAGGTTCCTTTAGTACGTTATTTTAAAAATTCGCAGTGATCAATATGTACGGCAATCGAGAACATCTACACAACTTTGGAGAACAGTCCTTCTCAGTTAGTAATTAATTTCGAAATCATCAAGGAAACTGAAAGAAATCCCAGACGATACGAAACAAAAAAGTGTGAATGAGAAAGGTAAATAGCACAAAACGGTAAGAAACAAAAACTATGCCGAGACCCGGGATTGTTCGTACCTTAACAGATTTGAACCAGGGACCTTCAAATCTTTAGTCTGACGCTCTCCCAACTGAGCTATCTCGGCACATGACAGACTTATGTGCAACAAAAATTAATGGGTAACTATTTACCATCAATTCTGAGTAACTCACTCCAAACCTGCAAAGTAAATTCCTGATCACCAGACATTTTATGAATTATACTGGTTTTCCTCAATTTAAACAGATTTTTAAAATTTTGTGTATTTTTGATAACGATTATAATGATCATCCATATAATTTTATTATCATCGATTTTGTTATTACCGCAATCATTATTATTACCATTATTACTGTTATTATGTATTATTGTTACCATTGTCATTTAGCAATAATTTCCATAAAATCCTCTACAATACAAAATATTAACAGTGTAGAAAACGATCCAAAGTAAGTCCCTTTCGGCCCACATCTACTCCCTTATTTTTTTTTTTTTTTGTCAAAGCGTCTGGAAAAATATAAATAACGGAGTCAAATCTGAACAGATTCAAAGTCTAATAATCTGATAACTAAAAGCATATCTAAAACTATACAGAAAAGAGAAAGGAGAATGGAAAATCTAGAACCCTATATACAAGGCTGCTAAAAAGCATTAAACAATTTCAATGGCTCCCTCGGCAGCTGCGATTTCAACGTCACAATTATTATAGTCATGCGCAGCGCGGCGCTTCACCCGCGATCCTCGAAGGCAAACTAAGGCCGACCGAAGGAGGGCAAAGGATCTTTTTGCTCGGATCCATAAAATTGTTTGCGAGTATGGTTCCCCTTTCTTGGCGGCTATCAGCTCGGCCAATCGGCTGTGGTATCTTATGCATTCCATCCCCATCCCTCCCGTAGTTGTAAATACAAGCGGCGTAAACGAGCCATGCTCAACATCCAACACTCTCCTTGAGTACAGCCGCTTCTTGTCGTTTTCATGGATGCGATAAATCTGCTGTGGTTCCTGGTCCTTGTAAGACTCGGCATTAGGGTGGAAAATCCTCACATCGAAGAATACCGAGCTCTGGGGATCCCAGAAGCCACGCGCCCGAACGTCCAATCTTGCGTCTTGTGCTCTATTAGACCCTCTGCTGAGTTGTTCTTCAGTGATGTTTTGGAGAACTGGCTCGACCTCGACATCGGTACACACTATACTCAAAAGGTCAGCCTCGAGGTCTCTCAACTCATTATGCCGTTGGATAACAAAACCCCCTCGTTTGCAAATCATTGCGTGGTCTACTGTGAAGTTTTCCACGCACGCACACACTGATGGAATATCATCGAACGGCCAATCATAGCGTAATTTAACAGCATCGTGAAACTTTCTCTTGCTGAGGTTGAAACCATGTTCTTGAAGGGGAAGAACTGTGAGCCATACAGAGGAGCCTTTTTCTTGCGCTAGTTCTAGAGCTTGCTTGGTCTTTCGTGAAACAATTTGTTTTAGATTATCTGCAATCTCTGAAAGTTCTTCAGCTTTTCCATGTTTGACAGCCTGACGCCCTGACGCGATGAGGAACTCGTCGGGTAGTTGATGGGTTTGAGCCATGATATGTTCGACAAGAGAAGATGTCACCTTAATAGATGAGGCATGTTCACGTGCCGCCTCGTGACATGGGGTTGCTCAAGCTCAGGCCGCCTAGGCGCACTGGTAGTGCTAGAACGTCTCTATCCAGTTTGCTACACTTACGCCTACGATTGCTGGTATAAGGACCTGGGAAATAGCCTCTTCAAGTGACTCTAGAAGATCTTGGACATCAGGGAGAGTTTTTAGGAAGTACGTCCAACGATGCTTTAAACCAAACGTGTATGCGGCATAGCTGGCCTGCGGTTGAATCTGTGCAAATTCAGCCAGCTGAACAACTTCATTGACCCAGCTAGTTACTTTCTCGTTGACATAGTCGTGCAGATAATATCTTGAGCCTATCACAGCTCCAAGATGCTTCTACCCTTCTACTGTCACGTTAATGGCTGTAGCTTTAAAGGCTTCTCTAACAAGTGCCTCCTTTTCTGGCTTTGCAATAATCCAGCACTTTTTTCCGTTTGGAAAGTAGCCAATGTCTGGATCGAATGTATTAAGACCATCCCACCATTGTCATTACTATTGATCTTAGTAAAAGCTGAACACCTGTGTAAAAAAGTGTGTTAGTTAAAAAAATTATTCAAGTAATAATAGATACAAATTAAACCATTTCTTATCATGAAGAAACAAAAGAAGAGTACAAATTAAAGTAAGCTTTGGACATTTACCATCGTTTTCGCATGAAAAGTTTCCATGAATAGATAATTAAGAAATAGTTTTTTTTTTCTAAACTTTCAATTCAACTGAGTGTCCATCAAGTCTAAGAAAAACGGATGAACACTAGGTCTTAAATAGAGAGTCTCAATGTAAAGACAGCTTTTACGGCTAACGGTTAAAACTTTGGCCAATTTATGGCTAACAGTTAACATCTTTCTATTGTTGACAACGCGATCTTTTTTTCTTTTATGGTTAAATATTTTTGTCAGTTTTTACGCCTAACGGAGACCCCCTAAATAGTGATTACTTTTGAAATCATCAAGAACGAATCTGCAAGAAATTCCAGACGATATGAAACAGAAACTTTGAATGAAAATGGTAAATGGCGCAAAACGGAAAGGAACCAAAATTTTGCCGAGACCCGGGATTGTTCAGAGCAGAATGACACTGAACCAGGGACCTTCAGATCTTCAGTCTGACGCTCTCCCAACTGAGCTATCTCGGCAAGCGGTGAAATAATATATAACAGATAAAAAATGATTTCACCATCAATTCCATATCCTCTGAGGATACTCAGCCCAAAAATTTAACGCACAAGGTAAATTTGTGACTACGCATGAGGGAAGGATAATGAAAGAATATTTGAAATACAATTAAACATATAATTACGAGGTTTAGTAATGCCAAACAAATTGTTTGAGCACAGGATCTTTAGAACTACATGTATTACTTTAAAAGAATTGGTAGTGATGAATGTGTAGGCCAATTGAGAACATCTGCGCAGCTTTAAAGAACAGTCCTTCTTTAGTAATTAATAGCGAAATCATTAAGGAAACTGCAAGAAATCCCAGACGATATGAAACAAGAAAATTTGAATGAAAAAGGCAAATAGCACAAAACAGAAAATAAAAAAATTATGCAGAGACCCGGGACTGTTCAGAGCAGAGCGACATTCAACCAGGGACCTTCAGATCTTCAGAAATAAACGATAACAATTAAAAATATGTTTTCAGTATTATATTGCGCGTCCTCCACTGCGCATAAAAATCACGTAATCAGGAGAACAAGCGCGCACATTCCGAGAACACGGTATTGGTTTTCAATCAATTGACCAGGCAGAGAGGTACGATGGTCTTTAGCTCTTCAATGAGCACGGTGACCTATGCTTTTTATTGTATAACTTTGGCGCACAAATTGTCCCCTTCAAATTGGAGAAATAAAGAAACGTTCATCGATGGGAAAAAAGATATGGCTGAAAGCGTGCACAAAGTCCGTTACTCGAGGATGCAAATCATTACTTTGAAAGCAACGACTCAAGTAACGTTTTGAGTCGATGTCATACAAAATTGCGTTATTTTTCCACAAATTATATATAAAAATTCTTCCATGCACTCGAGACTTTCCACCTATCAGGTTTTTTCAAGTGTTACGTTAAAAAACACCGGAAAACGCATCGTCAACTGATGAAATGTCGCGCGTGATAAGTGCTAGTACAGGCATAAATGGGGTAAACAAGCATGGTGACCTACCTTTTTTCAGTTCTATTTATTGAAACAAACATTGGTAATGAACACCTAAGGAAAGATGAAAAAATAAATTGTAATAAAATGTAAAAAAAAAAGAACTGGATAACTTTTTTTTTCCTGAGGAATCACCTTAACGTCAGCCCATCTCTTTTGAGTATGCTCAGTCCATACGTTTAATGCACAAGGTAAATTTGCGTCAATGCAAGAGGGGATGATGATGAAAGAATATTTGGAATACCACAAATACAATTGGGAGGTTCAGTTGGGCCAAAAGAATTGTATGAGCACAGAATCCTTTAGTACGTTATTTTAAAAATTCGCAGTGATGAATATGTGCGGCAATTGAGAACATCTGCACAACTTTAGAGAACAGTCTGTCTCAGTTTATGGTAATTAATTTCGAAATCATCAAGGAAACTGAAAGAAATCCGAGACGATACGAAACAAAAAAGTGTGAATGAGAGAGGAAAATAGCACAAAACGGTAAGAAACAAAAAAGTATGCCGAGACCCGGGATTGTTCGTACTTGATCACGAATAGATTGAACCAGGGACCTTCAGATCTTCAGTCTGACGCTCTCCCAACTGAGCTATCTCGGCACGTGATAGACATATGTGCAACAAAAAATAATAAATAACTATTTACCATCAATTCTGCGTAACTCACACCAAACCTGCAAAGTAAATTCCTGACCACCGACATTTTATGAATTATACTGGTTTTCCTCAATTCAAACAGATTTTTTTAAAATTTTGTGTATTTTTGATAACGAGTATAATGATCATCCATATCATTTTATTATCATCGACTTTGTTATTGACGCAATCATTATTATTACCATTATCATTGTTACCATTGTTATTCGATACAGATTTTTTAATTGAGAATGCGAGGGAAAATACAGGCTAGACATTTTTAAAATTTGTTTTTACAGTTTTTTCAGAGTAAGAGTGTCATTTCCCTTGTCATATATTTTTTTTAATGTAATTTACTTTTTAAGGATAATATCGATGCACGTGTTTGTTTTTTTTTAATTCTTTCAATACAAACTAATAGTTGCTTTCGTGATTTTTATATGTAGGTCATTTTTGTTATCAAAGTTAGTTTGGGTCTAATACGAGTCTGATACTAGAGAACCGAATTTAACAGATGTGTTCCGTGTCAATTAATTTGGAAATGTACAAGAGGAAAAACCATTACCCACGCGAAGTTATTGTAATGTTTTAAGTTTTGAAATAAAATTATTATTATTATTTTCATTACTATTGATCTTAGGAAAAGCTGAACATCTGTGTAAAAAAGTGTGTTTGTTAAAAAAATTATTCAAGTAATAATAGATACAAATTCAACGATTTTTTATCATGAAGACACAAAAGAAGAAGACAAAATAAAATAAGCTTTGGACATTTACCATCGTTTTTGCACGAAAAGTTTGCATGAATAGATAATTAAGAAATAGTTCTTTTTGCTAGAATTTCAACTCAACGGAGGGTCCATCAAGTCTAAGAAAAACGGATGAACACTAGATCTTAAAAAGAGAGTCTCAATGTAAAGACAGCTTTTACGGCTAATGGTTAAAATTTTAGCCAAGTTAGGGCTAACGGTTAACTCTTTGTATTGTCGTCAGCACAACTTTTTTTTTCTTTTACAGTTATAAGCATTTTTGTTAATTTTTACGCCTAACGGAGGCCCCCTAA
This sequence comes from Stylophora pistillata, assembly GCF_964205215.1. Lineage (NCBI taxonomy): Eukaryota > Metazoa > Cnidaria > Anthozoa > Scleractinia > Pocilloporidae > Stylophora > Stylophora pistillata. The sequence continues at coordinate 3,481,494 of NC_142523.1, forward strand.
ATAGTGATTAATTTTGAAATCATCAAGAAGGAGACTTCAAAAAATCCCAGACGATACGAAACAAGAACTTTGTATGAGAATGGTAAATGGCGCAAAACGGAAAGGAACCAAAATTTTGCCGAGACCCGGGATTGTTCAGAGCAGAATGACATTGAAGCAGGGACCTTCAGATCTTCAGTCTGACGCTCTCCCAACTGAGCTATCTCGGCAAGCGGTGAAATAACTTATAACAGATAAAAAATGATTTTACCATCAATTTCATATCTTCTGAGGCTACTCAGCCCAAAAATTTAATGCACAAGGTAAATTTGTGACTACGCATGAGGGAAGGATAATGAAAGAATATTTGAAATACAATTAAACATATAATTACGAGGTTTAGTAATGCCAAACAAAGTGTTTGAGCACAAGATCTTTAGAACCACATGTATTACTTTAAAAGAATTGGTAGTGATGAATGTGTAAGCCAATTGAGAACATCTGCGCAGCTTTAAAAAACAGTCCTTCTTTAGTAATTAATAGTGAAATCATTAAGGAAACTGCAAGAAATCCCAGACGATATGAAACAAGAAAATTTGAATGAAAAAGGCAAAGTTATTGTATAACTTTGGCGCACAAATTGTCCCCTTCAAATTGGAGAAATAAAAAAACGTTCATCGATGGGAAAAAAGATATGGCTGAAAGCGTGCACAAAGTCCGTTACTCGAGGATGCAAATCATTACTTTGAAAGCAACGACTCAAGTAACGTTTTGAGTCGATGTCATACAAAATTGCGTTATTTTTCCACAAATTATATATAAAAATTCTTCCATGCACTCGAGACTTTCTACCTATCAGGTTTTTTCAAGTGTTGCGCTAAAAAACACTCGTTCCCAGCCACCGGAAAACGCATCGTCAACTGATAAAATGACGCGCGTGATAAGTGCTATTACAGGCATTAATGGGGTAAACAAGCATGGTAACCTACCTTTTTTCAGTTGTATTTATGGAAATAAACATTGGTAATGAACACCTAAGGAAAAGTGAAAAAATAAATGCAATAATAAAAAAGAAAAAAAAGAAAAGAACTGGATAACTTTTTTTTTTTCTGAGGAATCACCTTAATGTCAGCCCCATCTCTTTTGAGTATGTTCAGCCCATACGTTTAATGCACAAGGTAAATTTGCGTCAATGCATGAGGGGATGATGATGAAAGAATATTTGGAATTCCACAAATACAATTAGGAGATTTAGTTGGGCCAAAAGAATTGTATGAGTACAGGATCCTTTAGTACGTTATCTTAAAAATTCGCAGTGATGAATATGTACGGCAATTGAGAACATCTGTGCAACTTTAGAGAACAGTCCTTCTCAGTTAGTAATTAATTTCGAAATCATCAAGGAAACTGAAAGAAATCCCAGACGATACGAAACAAAAAAGTGTGAATGCGAAAGGTAAATAGCGCAAAATGGTAAGAAACAAAAACTATGCCGATACCCCGGATTGTTCGTACCTTAACAGAATTGAACCAGGGACCTTCAGATCTTCAGTCTGACGCTTTCCCAATTGAGCTATCTCAGCACGTGATAATGCTTCGAGCAACAACAAAAAAGGATAACTATTTACCATCAATTCTGAGTAACTCACACCAAACGTGCAAAGTAAATTCGTGACTACTCGACATCTTATGAACTCATGATACTGATTTTCCTCAATTCAATCAGATTTGTAAAATTTTGTGTATTTTTGATAACGAGTGTAGTGATCATGTATATCATTTTATCATCGTCGACTTTGTCATCCAGGCCGAATTATTATTATTACCTTTATTATTGTTATTAATTATTGTTACCATTGTCATTACCATTGATCTTGGGAAAAGCTGAACACTTGTGTAAAAAGGTGTGTTAGTTAAAAAATAATTCAAGTAATAATAGATACAAATTAAACGATTTGTTATTTTGAAGAGACAAAAGAAAAAGACACCATAAAATAAGCTTTGGACATTTAACATCGTTTTCGCATGAAAAATTTGAATGAATAGATGATTAAGAAGGTATTTTTTTTTACTATAATTTCAAATTCAACCGAGGGTCCAGTAAGTCTAAGAAAAACGGATGAACACTGGATCTTAAATAGAGAGTCTCAATGGGAAGACAGCTTTTACGGCTAACGGTTAAAACTTTGGCCAATTTATGGCTAACGGTTACTATCTTTCTATTGTTGTCAACACAAATTCATTTTTAAGGTTAACCTTTTTTTATGACTAATGATTAAAATTTGTCAACTTTTACGTCTAACGGAGACCCTCTAAATAGAACTATCGTTTTAGATGTTATTTTGCAAGATTTTTCCTTGCTTTTGCGAAAAGAATACACTTTAAGTGATTAATCTTTGTGACAGTTGAGAACCTCTGTTAAACTTTGGAGAAGGGTTCTTCTTTGGTTTTGGATTGTAAAAAGAGAAATTTGATTGGGAAAGGTAAATAGCACGAAACAAAAAGACGAGCAAATAAAATAAAAGTAGCTGCCGAGACCCGGGATTGTTCATATCTGACAGAATTGAACCAGGGACCTTCAGATCTTCAGTCTGACGCTCTCCCAACTGAGCTATCTCGGCAAGTTACATAACATTACATAACTATTTTATCATCATTGCTGAGCATGCATACCCACACCAGCCATTTAAATCAAACGTTAATTCATGGTCAGCGAGACATAATTTCATGAATTCTCGATGGTTTTCCTCGATTCGAATGGATCACCACGTAAAAGGGCGGGGGACAAGCACTAAAACACGTAAAGGAATCATTTCTGTCCTGCAAGCTGGGCAGGTTTTTTTCTTTCGTTATACCAAGAGAATCGAATTAAACCACAACGGCTATCTTGGGACAGACGAGGGTGAGCTTGCAGAGATAAAGAAATAGTTGTTATGGGGGTTGAGGGTAGGAATTAAAACGAAACTCTTGTTTTTCTAAGTTTGTCAGTTTTTAGAGCGTTAGCCTACGTGGCTGGTCCAGTCGTAAAAGTTATAAGTAGCGTGTTGCAATTTTTTCCTTAATTTTTTTTTCCCCACGCTTTGATCAGACATATCAATATACCTACAAACGTTATTTCAAATATTCAAAGCTCATTTCCGGGGGAGGATCTTGCGTGGAATTAGTTCATTAAGATTTAAGCTCCCCTGGATGCAAGAACCCTTACGAGCCTCCCCGCTGCGAACTTCATTGACATCTGCATTTTTATCTGAAACTCTCAAAACCATCTCCATCCAGGAGGAGCATCAAAAAATTGTCTCTTATCTGTTCACGTATGTAGATAGGTGGCGTTAAACAATTATGAAAGCGTAAGGAAATGACGATCACGACGATACGCTATAAAGATAAGACAAAATTGTCACGTCTTAAGATTTCCGTTTACTCTCACTCAGGAGTTACGCTGCATGTACCGCGTACTTCGTTGAGAATGTAATAGTGCACCTTACACTGTTGACCAGTTTTTGACAAGGTAATTTCATTTAAGAAGATAATACACATGCAGGGGATTCTATCTCTTCATTGATATGTAGAGGTAAGGGTATCAATACGTGCGAGTAAATGTTTCAGAATGCAATTTGTAGTCTTTACGAGTGCTTATTATAACAAATTGCACGAGAAATCATATTGTTAATTCTCATAATTCACACGAAAAAGGCATCACACGAAGTCAAGACAGACAAAAATTTGAAAGCGTGCGCCCTATTCGAAATTGCACTTGTCTTACAACTTTGCACTCCCGTTACACCAAAAATGCACTCGTTTTCAGCCAATCAGACGCGAAATTTTTTCATGTATATCATTACTACAGCAAAAATAGTTTTCCGCCACAAACCTATTGGTTGAGCTTGTGTAGATCAAACATATATGTCTCTACGCTTGTCATTCCCAGTAACGACTAACTAGCCAATCAGAACGAGGGTACTGCTTCAGTGAGGTCAGCCTGCAAACCAAGCGTCCCTATTTGCGCATTTCATCGAGCGATGGAGAGCTCGGGGCAAGAGGGAGACAGAGAGGGCAAGGATAGGCGAGTAAAGAGCGAGACAAAAATTTAAGTTATTCATTTCTCGCTCCAACAGTTACGATTTCACCTGAATACGCAAGAATATGAAATCTACTTTTCTGGTTATTGTTATGTTAAAATATGACCTTAGCAAAGAGAAGTCCATGTTACGAAACGGCATTAGCCATACACATCTTTATTAACTCTTGGTTCCCATCTAAAATAACAGTTTTAAGATACAGGGAGGGCTATGATACAAAGTGATGTATGTGAGAATGTAAAACAACTTTTAGTAGGCTTTAAACCACAATGGAATGGTCGCGATGGCTCGTAAAACCTAACATTAACATTGCTGATTCGAGAATTACGTGAACAACAAATCCTAACAACTCACTGCTAAACTTTCCGAAAAATCACCAATTTAAATGCAATTTGTGAAACAAGATCTCTTCTTTTTATCATCCTTCACACGAATCCAAGACCAACAACATAAATTGTCAGTGAACGAACGCAAAAGCGTTCGCCTTGATCAGAAAGAGCTTGGCTCTAGATAAAACTAAACTTGAAATTTACAATAACCAGTCTCTAAATACATCACAAGTTAGAGCTTCTTTCATTTAACCGAGTTCTCCTCAGCCAGTCAAAATTCAGTGGTGGTAGAAACCAGCCGTCTGTGATGGCGCGGCTTGGTACGGAGGTTGAAAACGGACGTGTGCTGGAGCTGAAGGGCTGGTCACAAGATACTGAGGCGAATTGCTTGGTAGCCGCGTCGGTGGCTGCGACGGAGAGGTAAGCTGGGGCGCGGCTGTTGTCAAATACAGAGGTTGCTGCGAGTGACTTATTCTGTAATTCTAAAAAAAAAAAAAACCAAAAAAAAAAAAAACCAGAACAAACAAACAAACAAATGCGTGTTAATCACTTGAAGTATTCAGTGTCCAAGCATACACTCAGTGTTCACACAAGTAAGAAATCTCCGTTTGACCACCAAATGTAATAGATAAGGTAAAGCGCGGAAAAAAAAAAAACAAAAAAAACAAAAAAAAAAAAAAAAACAACAAAAAACTTATGAGCCAGTGTCCGGTTGTTGAAGGGTGGAAAAGGTGAACAGAAAAGCTGCAGCAACTTACCGGTTGAGTAAATTGTGCAAGGAGCGAAGGACGATGGGATATATGCTGGGAGTGTGAGTGAGCGGAAGGAGCGGCCATCAGAGTATTGACGTAAATATCGGAGTTTGAATTGCTGTCCTCATCCTCGATTTCCATGGCGTCACCTACGTGAAAATATACAAGTTATTTATAATCCAACTCCTGTATTTATACAAAAATGTAGTCCACTTGTTTTTCTTTTGAAACAACTCACGCTAGCATCGTCAACCTGTCAAAGGAGTCTTTTACAGGACAAAAAAAAAAGCCATATGTTCAAATAACTGATCAATATCGCGGGATATTTCGCCTCAATTTGCGCGTTATTTGTACTCTACCCAAGTGCAATTGGATGATAACAACTATTATTATCCAACTTAACTCCGTAGAGTACAAATAACGCCATAGACGTGTACAAATATCATGCGGTATTTGTACTCCAGAGAACCGGTTAGAGAGGTTTTCTCGCATCGCGCAAGCGAAGAATGGAATTGAAGCTACGAAAAAAAAAATGGCGGACAATTGAAATCATATTTCTGACGACGAAGAGGTGGAAGGGCTGGCAAATATAGATCCAAGTTTATTACATGAATCAAACGAAGAAAAACAGCTAGATGACCAGGAAATGTCTTCATTTACTGAAGAAAATAGAAACAGCAATACGACAACGCGCCAATTCAGTTCTGCTTCGCTTTCTTCTGTCACGCACTCCCCCTTAAATAAATACTTGCGAAATTCGCACTAAAATAACAATTTGGCGTGTTCGATAATAAATAACTTATTAGACGTTTTATTGTGTAGTATCGCTGAGTATTTTTACTCGCCCTACGGGCTCGTTAAAATACGGCACAACTCGTAAAAATACTCGGCGATACTACACCACACAACGTCTAATAAGATATATTTACTTGCGCGGCATCGTACCCGTTAGTTCCGTTGGTGGATTCGAAGACTCACTGCTGGTGCTGGTACAAGGCGATCTTCCAATTACTGAGGGCGGTTTAGATAGTTTTGGAGTCGAATCTGTGGGTAAATCAAAGTAAGGACATCAAGCTTTACCACGCGAAGTGACCAAGAGCAAAGGACGACAGGTTAGAAATATTTTTTCGAGTTGCACTGCACCTTCACACTCGAAACGTTTGCACAATTTACAACCTGAACGAATTACCTTTTAGCAGTTGCTCCGCGATGAAAGAACTCAGCTTTTCTTGTGCCTTAGCCCTTACTTCCTCCTTTCTTGTCAGCTGCTCTTGTGCGTGTTTCGTTTGAATTTCTATAAACAGATAATCAGATGTTTCTTCCTTCTCTTTGTAAAACAATAAAATAGAACCATACTGCATCTGAAATATCGATGGTTGTGTTGCCCAAAAGCAATCAAAGGTTACTGACCTCTCTTGAGGCGCGAATCTCCATCACCGAACATCGAACTTCTTGAAGAAGTGGTGCTCACTCGTCCATAAGCGCTGTTGGAAATTTTCGTCACTCGATGCAGCGAGCCTACGAAAGATCAGTTCATTAAAAAAAACCTTTCCTAGTAGATGGAACTGATACAGCTCTTGCAATAACAACGAACATCTAGCAGAGTAGTGATACAGCTCTTGCAACAATTGACTTGCGTGACGAGAATGGCCGTTTATTCAAAGGGTATCGAGCAGTACCTTGAATTAGTTTTACCGTGGATGTCTTGAGGTTTTCACTCAAACCCGTGGATGACACCCATGTGCTTTGCTACTCAGATTGAAAAACCCCTCTGTCTGGTCAGAGGTGGGAAATAATAACACAGGTTTACGCACAGATCTTTTTAAGTCTTATTCATCTGACTTTACAGACACAATAAATATTTACCGCTCTTCCTTTCGTCCCTCCCTTACAGCGATGGAAAAAGGAGGAAAGGAAAAAAAAATAAAACTATCAGCTTTCTCCTCAGTGCGATCATCCCTACCTGTAGACTTTTCTTCCATTTCTGGGCTAACAGGCTCCACATGAGGCCCGTTAATTTCACTACTACTAGGAATCGGTCGATGGACAAGGGACGGTGCCGTTGATGGCGAGGTGAGATTCGGAAGGGAAGGCGATTTCATGACGAGATGCGATAAGCCTGACGAAGAGGAACCGTTAGTTACACTTGTCACTCCAGCAGACTGCTGTGGTAATGTCCTCGGCGTGTCCACCGAGAGTCTGTTCCGAGATCGATTGCGATATTCTAGCAATGAAACCTGCCAAAGAACAACACGTCATCAGATACGAGTGTAATTACAGAGATAAAAACTGAATCAAGTTTTGTTGTTGGATCTTGAAATTTTTTGGCGATATCCGGTTCACGACAATACCAGTTAAACAAATTTTCAATTAAGAGTGGAGCGCAATTCGTCATTGTCATTGGTCCAGAAAATTCTCCCCAATTTCTCAAACAATCCGACCCCCGGTTTGCTCATTTGGTTAGAGCGCCGGATTGTGTTGTGCGGGAAGTCGAGGGTTCGAGCCCCGGCCGGACCACTACTCATGGTCTTAAAATAACTGAGGAGAATTTGCTTCCTTTCTATATTATCAAGAAATGGATAGATATTCTAGTCTTCTCGGATAAGGACGAATAAACCGTAGGCTCCGTCTCCTGCAGGGCTAGGGGTAGGAGACGTTAATTTCCCACGCACGAGATTACTGTGTGAGGGATGTCCTCCCCTGGGGTGGGATGGGTGGGTGTGACAGGGCCCCATTTAAACCAGCTATTAGCTGAACTGGGCTACCCTGTATAAATATTCGTAAATTAGTATAATTTCAGAGCTGAGCAAAAAGAGTTTCCAGCAATCTGATTGGTCGAGCGGTTCCTTATATGACGCTACATAAACCGCTCCACGCGGTTTATATAAAATGTTAAAATAAAATGTTAAAATAAAATGTTAATAAATGTTACTAAAATGTTATGATTTAGAAATTTCTCTGTTGTTCAGCTCTGAAATTATACTAAAACAATTATTCGCCTTAGGTTCTGTAAATATTGTCGAATAATCCCCTCGACTTCGTCTCGGGGATTATTCGACGATATTCACCGAACCTGAGGCGAATAATTGTTAAATACAAATACAAATACAAATTAGGGCCGGTTATTCAAAGGGCAGATAACGCTGTCCAACAGATAACGGCACTGTCTACCAGATAGTTAATTATCCAGGCAAGAGCGCTGTTTTCTTTTCGAACAACCTGAACCAAACTGAAAACTAAAAGTAATAGCTTCTTGGTCTCTTGCTTTTTCCCGCGCTTTAACCGATTTACTAGACTATCCTTTGAGTTATCATTGGCTGCTAGCAATTTCTTCCTTTGGTCCGACTGGCTGTTGTGATTTCTCTGGTTTTGGTTGACGTCACTCAATCAAAAGGCGCTCTGATTGGTTGTTGGTTAAGCTTCACTTACCTTTTTCTTTCCTGGTGTCCCAGACGTATCATTACCCTGTGAAAGCTGCAGCACAGGTTGCCCAGGAATAGTTGCGACGACAGACACGGGCGAAACAGCGCCGGCCACCACAAGCGGAGGATATCCCGGTGAAACGACAGGAGCTGCGCTAGAAACCGGTGAAATATTTACAAGCCGAGGATCGCTCGGTCTTCTCTGCAAGATACTAGAGTCGCCTGTTGTTGCCGTAAGAGCATTGTTCTCGGAAATGACTGTCGAATTTGTGGTCTCCACAATGTTTGACGCATTTGAAACGTTCACTTTTAAAAGTAATTCATCTCTGAGCTGAGTTTGTTCATTTGTAGCCGTTAAACCCTCTTCTCTGTGTGGTTGTAAATCGTTCACACTATCTGCTAATACAATCTGCACTTGCTGTTCTAGCGCAGTGGGCGAGCAAACAATAAGAGGCTCGCCACACGCTGGCTCAGTTGGTAAAGTTCTCGCTGAATTTGCAGATTGCTCGGGTTCGGACGACATCTCTTGGTATCTTTTCAAATGCCGCTTCTTCAGGGGTAAAGTATCTAGAGAAAAGTGGATTAAATGGGCTTTTATAATCACGCACAACAATTTACCTCTTCAATCACCCACTTTACTGAATAAGGCATATTTAGGGGCGGCCAATGAGAATCGGAGGAGAGTTGCCAGAGATTTGGAAAAATGAATAAAAAAAGAAGTGCCAGTTTGGGCCAAAGGGGCGGGCACATCTTTGAATAAAGAAATTATTAGAGTCGAACTGTTTGTCCAAAAAGTATAAAAGTCGCACGGATTCTCGCCTACAAAACGACAGGAAGCCTTGAAGCTTTCAAAAGCTACACAAAAATGTTAACCAACCCCTTACTTTAGAAGAGTACATATGGACAGTAAATTGCCCAACAGCGGTAATTTGAATAACTTTTCCTGGGAGAGCAGTTGAGTATAAATGTTACATACACTGCGCGACTGAACTGCCACGCAAGATCTCTACTAACCTACAATTTTTGGCAGCCCATTTCTTCTCAAAGAGGATGGAATTGTTTTACCATTCAAAGGTATATTCATGGGGCTGCTAACGTTAACTTTGAATCCATTGGGGGGTCTTTCGTTGACTAAGTTTTGTCCATACAGGTACTGAAACAGCCACCTCTGAAAGTGCAGCAGAGAGTACAGAACAAAGTTAGCAGAGCTGTCCTTTGTGGCTGACATTTAAACAAAAACAAAACAAACCAACTAAACAACAACAAAGAAACAAACTAAACTTTAAGGAAAAAAATTGGTTTTCGACTAAACATCTTCGAATCTGGTAAAAATTCGATGGAATAGCGCCTTCTTCTGGGCAATTGTCTAAATTGGTATTGGAGCCGCATACCTAGGAAAACATGGTGACCCATGAGGTCGTAACATATCGTTGACCAGTCAAGTCTGCGAGTAAGTCCTACGTACCCACTGCAGTGCAGGAAATTTGAAGGAAACTAAAGGATGAACTGGTTTTCAAAATTTAGATCTTGATACACATATAGTCTCCACTTTACACCAACATCAGTAGAAAATTTTAATAAATACTGGAGTTTTTTAAAAATATCTGGAAATGGAGATATGAATATTTCGAAGGCCAACATACTTCTATTTAACAGAGTTGATTTCTCGACGGTGTAATCACGATTTCATTATTTACTACGTATTTGACAACACGATTTCTTTAACTCAACCATGATCAGTAACAGTTTGAACTGGAAAAAAATCTTAACCCAAGTGTAGTCTAGATACCTTCTTCAAAGATCCATACAGTGGATTAGTTCTTGTTGACCTGTGGCCAAATCTGACAGAGGCCACAGGACTCCCAGGGGCAGGTCCTGGACTTACTCTCTCTGCTGCAGAACCACTGTAACTGCTTGTTACACTCTCCGCACTAGTTGGGGAGCCTGTTTACACAAAAAGCAAAAATAAGTTATTAGAAAGCGCAGGTGTGTAACCGTATCATGCTTTGCTTGCCTAGTCCTTGAGTGCAAAACACTTAACACTACAAAAGGTACCACTTCCCACTACAATTGTGCCAAGGGATTAGTTGTTATTGAAACAACAAACACCTTTTTCGTAAGATTAAATTTCCTTCCTTCCTTTTTTTACTAACTTACCCACCAAAGAAAGCCATCCTTCGATCCAATTACAAAGAGCAAGTTAGTCTATTATAAATTTGTACCAATGGGGTGAACGGGGGAGCGACGGTCAGACCTAGGAGAGAAGAGGGAGTGGGTTCTTGCCTTTCCCCGTTCCCTCCCTCCCCCCGTCCACTCTCACTTTGTAACGTGAACTCGCCCTAATAAGACATCTGCGCTCCAGGCTAACCTACATAATTCATTTCTATATTCTCATCGTCTGTTAAGCAAGGCAATGCACTGATCTTGTCTGAAGAAATGAAAAAGTTGATCAATTTAAATTACCTGTAGTTGATGGACATGGACTAGGGGTATTTCTACCACTGTCCTCAGCCACGTTAACCTCAACCACACATTCTGCGAGTGAATTACTTAAATCTTTTGCGGGCTGCGTACTGTCCGCCGTATTTGATGTACACACTGGTATATCAGCAGCCAAAGGTACAACTTGTTCAGTCGTTACAATGCCATTGTCAGGTGTTGCAGTTGCATCTCGATCAGTTGTACTACTAGCTGTGCTGATAATCACAGGTTTAGTTTCACTTTCTTCTCTAGGCGTAATGGGAGAGTTAGGTAGGGAGGCCTCACTAATATCTGCTGGTTCAGTTTTTACAGAGACAGAAGTATCTTTGATAGGAGTGTCTTTCTTCTCTTCATCCAAAGACTAAAAAGGACGAATTGCATTAGTACTTGAACGATTGCCATGGATCAAATTTTACTTTCTCTAGAAACTGTTGTGCTGCGGCGATGAGCAAGTGAGTGAAAAAATCAGTTGCTTTGTAAACAAAAGGATAAGGATGTAGGTGGATAAACTACCGTGGAGAATGTTATAAAGCAGGATCCAGTTGCAACTAAACGTACAGCTGTACTGCACGATCCATCATCCGATAGCAATTTACCCAGACTTACCCTTTCGAACAACCGGGACTAGTAGATGTTATCAAGGTTCAAGCTTTACTTTTTTCACTAGCATCCACTTTCCACAAAATCACCCCGAATCAAACATAAAAGTCACGAGAATAAAGGAAATAATCACCAGTTAAAGAAGCTCTAGATTGTTAAACAAATTCTTCTCATCTCACCTTAGAAATGTGTAAGAACCAGTGTGGAGAATATGTACACTGACTTTAGGACATAAAAGGTTAATAAACTCTTACCTGTTTAATGTCCTTTGGGAATCTGAAGTTCCTGTTGGGCGATGTGGATGGCGTCACAGAGCTCAGTTCTTGTGTAGTGGGAGTAGATGCAGTGCTGCTGTGGTCATCAGGAGACAAAGGCTCAGACGAACAACTTGACAGCCTCGCTCGCTTTCTTCCTGTTCGTTTCCTGTTCAAGGCCCGCTTTATTCCTTTTATATTTTTGCTGCTGAGCTTGTTCAACGACACATCTTGGCTCACTGGGCTAATCAGCTCGTGCTTGTGTTCTTTTTGAGTTTGTTGCTTGCGCTTCTCTTTCTTCTCCATTTTCTCAATCTGTCTCAGTAAAGCCTCCAACTTTCTCTCCTCTCTGCTTTTTTTGCCTCGCTTTTCGGGGTTGTTCTCCGCATCAGAGTCACTGTCACCCTGAAATATGCAATGAAGGGGGTAAGCTTCTGTAGAAACCGTGTTGCTGCGTTGGTGTGGGGTATCACAATTTTTTTTTTTTACCTGCAAGCTCTGACTGTTACCAAGAGATGCTCCAAGAGGGGACATCTTTTGGGGTGGCCCCGAGTTGCTATCGTCATCATGTGCCTTGAATCTTTTCTGAGTATTACTCTCGTGGTTTTGATTTTGCAACTTCTGGTTGTATTTCATTGCAGCACAACTGTCCTGAGCGCAAGCACAGTCGATCAAACTATGATACTCATCAAACCCAAACTCAAATGGAATGGTGATTTCAGATCCGCTGGGTATCGCACTAGCAGAGAAGATTCCTAGGCACAGCTTTCCACTGAGGACAAAGTGCTTGACCTTAACAAGAAAAAAAAAACAATAACATTAATACACTTCGCAAGTTCAATTTTTTACAAACTTGTTACTCAGTGACCTGAAACCATACAGTTAGTGCCAAAAGGGAAAAACATTAACACTTAACAGAGACTAGCTTCTTATTTCTCCCTTACAACATTGCCCCCTGTATCACACTTCAAGGTCATGAAAATAATGGAAATATCTAAAACTACAGAAACTCTTGATCGTTAAACAAATTCTCCTTGCCAGCACCTTAAGAAATGTATGGTGAACAGTATGGAGAATATGCGTACTGATAGTAAAGTGTAGAGGTCAAGCTGTAAACTTGCATGACATTAATTTTGCACATCTTTCTCTCTAATTTTCTTCAACTCATAAAAAGGATGCAATAGAAGTATTTCTTCTGCCTTGGGACTGTTGAACTCAGATTGCCAGACTGAAAACTTTTGCTGCAAATTTGGTTGCCACTAATTTGATTTAGAACACAGCTAGCAGAGTCGCGCAATCAAATTCATTATACGTAAGCGTGCTCAAAATCCCGATAGTGCACGCTGATAGCGTCGGCAAATCCGACTTCGCCAGAAATTTTTTTTTCGCGCGAGCGGCCATTGTTAGCGCGGGGAAATATAATATATTTCACGACAATAATGGATACAAACAGAAACTCGGCCTACTAGTCCGAAAACGACGACAATGTTTCGATCGTTTCCCTTGGGCTAGAGTTCTTAAATGAGGCAGAAAAAGAGAAAAACAAAGGAAAAGGAGACCCGGCATCAGCGCCGTCACGATTCGGTTTAACTGATGTTGTTGTCCCGGCGTTTTTCGCGTCGGATTTTGATGCACAATTCCACCGACTATGTTCTAAAACAATTGGTTCATGCTTTCAGCTGTGCACTATCGAGTTATGGGGCACGTGGGAAGTTTGGAGAGCACTCAAGAAGCTAGAGTTGCCCTCGGCTATCGCCTCGGGCAATTCTTACGCTTCTTTCGTGCTCTCCAAACTTCCCGCGTGCTCCATAACTCGATAGTGCACGCTAAAGCATAAACCAATTGTTAACTAATTGTCATAATAATCACATTTTCATAGCTTGGAGTGCTGTTGCTAACCCATCAAACTTGACAGAAATCCAAAAATTGGCACAAAAAAAGAAAAAAAAAGAGGTTGCTCTTGTCTGCAAGAGGCACTGTCTCTACTAAAAAATTTCTCTCACCCTAAGGATACTCACCTCTGAGTTTGGAGTGCAGGACCTCCTGGCAAATCTTGCATCATTTCCTTGAGTTCTTGCATCAACACACAGCTTTAAATGGTCCAGTTCAGAGTAATAGAAAACATAGGGACTGCATCTGTGACAACCAAAGGAAAATTACGTCTGTTAACTGCCAAAGCATTTCAGTCTTGCGAGCACTAAGCACACGTAATTCTGCCACAAAACAAGCAGGAGAATATCCTGCTTGAAATACCTTTTGAAGAATGGATTCTCTGATTCAAACTTGGAGAGGAGCATAAGTTTCCCCTATGAGGAAAAAAAAATGTATATAATTATATGATAAACTGAAGTCTACAAGTATTTTGACTGGTTCCTATTTAGGATCTACTGGAGGACAGAGGGGCAGATAACATCATCATTAACCCTTTACACCCCTAACATCAGTATGCCAAGGTTCTTGCTCTTTTTCAGGAACCCAATTCAAGGACTTTCACGGACATTTTGGGGCATTTTCAAGGATCTTGGCTCTCAAATTGAAGGACCTTTTGCATTAAATAGGAGCTAATAGTGATAAAAACCATTGCGTGTATGACTGGCCAAAAAGTCCAACCAGCATGACTTCAAGCATGCATACCAGAGTGATCACGCGCTGGGTAACCAAGGTTATTTCCACTGCACCAATCAGGTACAAAATATAAAAAAATCACATGAAAAACGTCGTAATCGGATGTGAGATTTGAAAGAAAAACTTGTTTTTGCGATTTGTGCTAGAAACTTGCACTTTCAACACCGAAAATAAAAGAAAACTTCAACTTTGATTCAAGGACTTTTCAAAAATTTTCAAGGACCCGAGTCTAAGTTTAAGGGTTTTGAAGTCCTTAAAAACAAAAAATTAAAATTCAAGGACTTTCAAGGAGTGTGGGAACCCTGGTATGCATATTCTCCATACTGTTCTCTATACATTTCCTAAGGTGCTGACAAAGAGAATTTTCTTATCAATCCAGAGGTTCTGTAGTTGTTGATCATTTCCTTTATTCTCACGATCTCAATGTGTGATTCAAGGGTGATACTGTAATGAAAATATTAGATGCTAGTCACTCTTAGATGTTTAAGGGCTGATGGCATTTTGCATTTTTATCATGTAAAACAAATTAAATCCATGTTGCTGTGGGTCTGCAGGGCTCAAAACTAACCGTAGCTAACTAGCCACAGACTGGTAGAAATTCAGTTTTGGCTAGTGGTTTTTTATTTTCACTGGCTAGTTTGGCTAGTAAACAAACTGAAATTGAGATGACATCTAAGCTGTCACTGTTGAGCCCTGGGTCTATACAGTAATACAATGTAGAAGAAGTCAAAATGTGGTAAGATCATCCGAGACAAATTTGGCTGCATCTTTTGTTCCACTCTTCTGTTCTTACAACATTTTTCAATGTAATCTATTACTGAACAGATGCACTGCCCTGTGGAATTTAACGATTAAAAAAATCACTATCAAACCAAACCAAGTTGTACAAACCCATGTGGTCAACTGACCTTGCACTGGACAATAAATTTTTCTTTGTCCATGTCCTCTGTGGCCACGATACCCTAAAAAATGCAGGGAAGAACAATTTGAAAGAAAGAAAAACCTACACAAACCAAAACACCAGGCTATATAACTAAATTTTGCTTTTATTAGAAACTTGTCACACAAAACTAGCATACCTTTCTACTTTTCTGCACTTCAACCACTTTGCATAATTGTTCATTGTTAGCAACAGAGGGCAAGAATCCATTTTCCTGAGAAGAGCAAATGAAAGTTTAAAACACAAGTACCTAACTACAGAAATCCCTAATGAAGCAGGAGAAAATAAGATAACTGTTTTTTCCCAGGCCCAAAACTTTTGTACTTTGAGGTTCAATTTACTTTGTTTGTTTATTTGTTTGTTTCTCTTCTTTCTTTAAATATACCATTTGATTTGACCTTGCTCTTCAATAAGTAGATTAAGTTACAGTACCTGTATGGAATTTACAGCTAGAAGTTCAACCTCCTTGGTGTAGATATTTTCTTTCAGCTCTTCATAGTGGTCAGATGAGTTACACATGTTTTCCCATGCCTCACTCGTTTCCTCGTCAACTGAAGGAAAGACACAAAATATGGGGAAAAAAAAATCAGTGGTGTTACACATTGAAAGTCAATGTATGCATCTAAATAAAGCACTACAGGTTATAGGCCACTCCCACATAGCAAGTGACACTGTTCTTCCATTGGTTTACTGCAGTGAATGCCACAGCAATGACAGAAGTCTAAGAAAATTCAACCTTCACTGGAATTGTAACTGTTACTACCAGGACAAGGTTGTACCTACTTCACTCTGCTGCAAAACCTTATGCTGGAGGAGACAAATTTGTCCTTTGTTCCCCCTGACAATGAAACTGACAATGCAATTCTATCAAGAAGAAAAGAAAAAAAAAATCGAAGGAATGACAAACTCACCAGAGACAAATCCAGGGGGAGGCTTCTGCTTTTGCCTCTGTTATAAAAGAATTTGAGATGAAAGAACTGCATCAATAAATAGAAAACAAAAAGGAATTTTATTACTGGAGATACAATTCTGTCTACACTATCATCACACATGTCACACAATTTTGCAAATTCATATGACACCTTTCAAAGCAATGGGGGAAACTTTGAGGCTTGATAAACTTTTACATTTTGTTTTTCTAACGACCTTGAAATCATTTACTACATGTATGAACCCAAGGAGAAAACTTCCACACACCTTTCTTCTTCTTGGTTTCTTCTCCTTCTCATGGTTTTCAACCTGTTACAAGAAATATAGGATCAAAATCAATGCAATAGTGAAAACCAGAAAGGAATTCCAAGAGAGCTTTACATGTACTTACATGAAGAATGACTTGATCCTTCACCTTGATCTTGTTGGGCCCACGCTTTCTTTTCTGGCTGCCTTTGGCTGTTAAAGTGATTCTTGTTGGTGTATTAGAGATAGCTGTGTATGTTGGCGTGTCCCTGTCTTCTTCACTGTCATCCTCCTCATCATCATCGTCTGACCAAGACAATACACAAAAAGTGTTTAGTATGTCGAGTACAAGACAGTCCAAATCCTAATACTTGCAATTAAAAGAGCTCAGTTTCAATGATCCCTTTTGGTTACCAATATCACATTTTCTTGATATTTCACTTTTCTTTGACGTTATAAATTTCTAAATTTCCCATGACTCAGTGAAATTACCTGAATTTTCTCTCACCATGATGAAATTATTTTCTCCAACTTTTTCCTGACCTGTGGCAACCATGGACTTCAAAAACATTGATAATAGAACCCTACCCTCCTTTAAAAAAAAAAATACGAATTCCTACCACTTTGTTCCTCTCTTTTGCGCTCTTGAATTGCCTTGGCCCTGTCTCTATCTAATGTCCTATTACAAAACAAATTAGTTAAAGCTTTCACCAATTAACCATACAGATTGTTAATTTATCCAAAAATACTGCAATGTCAAATTGACTCATGACAATTTGCAATTTAAAATTTATAATAATAAGAAGCTTCTGAATGATATGCCCTTAAAAAGAGCTACCAATATCTAGTTCCTTCACAAGCAGAGACAGGTGACAGGAAAAACAAAAAGTCCAATTAACAAGACATTGCTTTTACAGGTCTGTTTACCCTTAGGCTGTTCATAATTCTCTCTCAGGATAATTTATAGCTCTGGATAAAATATATTGTATGTGGTAAATGGAAAAAGAGGAAAATTTCCATTTATCATAATTATGTGTACCTGTACCTCTAACTGAACCCGTAAGAGAAAAAAAAAAAAAAAAAAACCATAACAAATTCAACAAACTGTTGATAAAATTAACATTCCTGCTTTATAGAGGAAAAACTTATTTATTCTAAGCATCAAGGCCCTAAATTTATTGAAGGCTCTATCATTCTACAAATTCTAACCAGTTTCTCATTCTCTGTAACTAGTGAAAGCGGTGGGGTTGTGAGTAACCTCTGTTAAGTTCTCACAATTGGAAAGAAGAATCCACAAACCTTGGCTGGCATTGATCACAAAGGTAGTTCTCGGGTACAGCATCTGAACTTATTCCCATGCACTCAATGTGCTGCCACACACTACAAAAGAACAAATGTACAAAAATCATCAGGGATCTGTTTAGAGAGGGAGAGCAGATAGCTTGTGAACTTCTTCGCTAGTTACTCCGCATGGCTTCCTATGTATTCAATTCAAGATGCACAACTTGAGATGATGCAGACCAAATTAAAAACAAGGCAACCAAATCCTTTGATCTACTTTTTCACAATATCTGTCCACCTTGAAGAAGAACTCTTTAACATGTTCAAAAACTCCAATGTTCAATAAAAGGGCATCAGATGGTGGTGAAGCCAAAAAGCCACTAATGTTAATGCCAATGAAATTGAATGCATGGAGCAATTAAGGGCGAGTGACAACAGTGACAGTTTAATAGAGCTTCACAGTGAACCAGTCTCAAAACCTGTACTATTAATGGGGTTAACAACAGATGAAACTCATCAGGCTCAATACCAGAGTCTAAGGACTATGCCCAGAAAATAATTATTGTAAAATAAATACTCACCTGCACTTGTCACAGCAAATCATGTAACCATCATCATGGTCAAACTCACTGAAACAAGAGAAACACCATGAGCAAAACCCTATAACTATATCAACACTTAGTGAAGTTTTCCAAAAACCCTACTCCGTTCATTTAGCTATGAAAAATCTTCAACTGCATCAAATTCCTGCAATGCATTGAGGAAGTCAATGTGCATTGAGGAAGTCAATGAGCCTTAAAATCTGGAAACTTCTTATAACCCCATTGCCCACAGCTACCCCTTCAAAAAACAAACCTCTAACAACTGTCTAAAGAAGGAATTTTTTTTCTGAAGAAGTATCTTTCTCTGGGCTCAAAATGATTTCCTTTTATTCAATCCACCTCCAGTACTCTGTCTACTATCTTGAGTACTATCTTGTGACACTCAACAAGTTAAGATCATCAATTCACCATCATTTTCTATAAAAGAGTAACTCTTCTCACCAAATGCATCGTGTAATCCCATCATCTTCGTCATCCTCATTTCCTGTATCGCCATCCTCAGGCCCCGGACTGTTTGAATCGGGAGGAGTCATAGGTGGAGGCTGCCCATAATTATGATCCTGAAAAAAAAAAAAAAGAAAGAAAAACAATTAAAAAAAAAAAACACACACAAAAAAAGACTTTTACCTGCCTACTTGACAATTTACTGGAGGCAATTGAGGTTCAGGTTAAGAAGTCCAATTACAACAAGCAAGGAAAAATGAAGTTTTGAAAAAGATGTTCCAAAACCTGCAATAATGGGTGGGGATGAACATGCACAAACTTCTTGAAATATTTGAAGCTGGAGGAAGGAGCATTTTGACCTGTCATTCCTTTTTTTATCAATCTCACTGGGAGTTGTCATTTTCCTACTTGAACATTCAGTTTTATGTGCGTGAAAACTTCAAAATAGCTGGTCAAGGGATCCGGTTCACTGTCCTGCAGTATTAGTGGAAGAACAATTTTGATATACACAGAATATATTAACACACCCCAAAAGAGACCATGAAAAAAATGAAAGGTGCTTTAAGGAAATTGTCACGAGCTTGAGAGCATTTGATTTAGCAGAATTTCAGAATGCTACACAAGCAAAAAACTATCTTCATACAGAAAAAAGTTCACAGGAAAGTGAATTCTACACTACCACCTGCAGTGCAGAAATTCAACTCCAGTGTTACCATTCAAGCTCTTCATTACAACCGAATTGCACAGCGTTTGCTACTGTTGAGCAATGCTCTGTACTTATCTTATAAAGGAAACAATCAATTGAAAAGTTTCTCCCAATTAATTTAACAAAAGTAACCAGACCACTGGGCTCAGAATTACACAATAACTTAAATGGCACTTGAAGAGGTGACAAGGTCAACAATATGTATTCCCAAATCTCTGCCTTGGAAGATTAACTTGCCACTTTAGCCATTGTTGGAATAATTGGGACAAAACAAACAAAACCAAACTTTATAACGTAATTTCAGTCTGGAAGTTTGCTGAGGCAATAATTCAATTACAAAACAACAAATCTTACCAAGATATGGGGGATGTGCCGGATAGAGGAAATACTGGGCATTTTTGGCGCAGTGCTAGATTCTGCCGGCTGAGGGCTGAAAGGGAAAGGGGAGATTTAATCAACATGTTAATTACATTTGTCTGAAAGTTAAGACCATCAATTTGCTCATTTTCTTCTGTCTAATGACTCTAGCAAGTAAAGTTATGTAAGAGCGTGTAAGTTCAAGCACAGAGCCCTTCAAAATAGAGTTTAGAGTGACGAGATGAACAATGACAGATGACTTCGAAAGGGAAGCTTGGCGTAACCAAGAGACCCAAAATCAAAACATAGTAATTAAAACGAGGAGATGATATTGGATCTTGGATTGATCAATGTAACTTGAAATAACATTCACAAAAAAAAAAAAAAAAAAAAAAAAAAAAGTGGTTTAGAGTAAAAGCATTTGGTACAAAGGCCAACGATGCCATATCACTTTCACATTCCACAGTGTCAACTTAAGTGTATCTTGTTACAGAATTGAATAAACAAGATGTATTAAAACATTAAAAAATGTAGATGCAAGACCATAAAGAGAAGCAGCAGCTGAACACTCCAAACAATGTAATAATAATAAAAAAAAATACACAGGCCATTGAGATCTAGACAGAGAACTTTGTCCAGTAATCAGGGAACTCTACCATATCTGACATAATTTTATGGAAAGGCTCTATTAATAATTCAATAAAATATAGACGGCTCACAAGACATGTCTTCTAGTTATTACAAATGCTGTTTTTGTCAAATAGAATCTTGTACTGCCTATCTTGGTTGAGACATTGCCACACAACACTTTCACTTTTAAGTGCCTCAAACTTGAAAACTGCTCTAGGGGGGAAGTCAAAACAGGGTCAGGTGACTGAGGTTATATATCACACCAGACAAATCAAAATTGTCAAGTTGTGGTTTACTCTGCATAATTCCAAGACACTCTACGACTAATTTTTCAATATAAATCACAACAGTAGAGTAAACAATAGTGCTCTGAATGATGAAAAAGTTTGGAACAAAATATCCAGTTTGTCTGACAAATAGGATTAAACAGTAATTGCTCATTAAAAAACAAGAGCAGTTCTATTAATTCTTAGGATTCTTCTCTCTGAAAATGTCACACAAGAGGAGATCAAAAGCCTGTTTCATCTATTTTTGTAGTGCCAAGGAATGTCACTTGTCAATCTGTTATGACAATAACTATTTTCTATTAAAATAGCCAAGCCACTAGCATCATGGGATGTCAAAAACACATTAAACGAATACATATGGAGTAAACAAAATTACAACAAAGGACTCGGACAGTGGACTCCCCCAAGTGGGGGGTAAGACATTTGAAATACATGGTGTTTTGCAATAGATTACTTCACAGTAAAAAAATCTTTGTAGTACATAGGGAAACATTTCAACCTGCTGTGAATAGCACTGCTTATTTCCTAAAAGTGGAGTTATTTTCAGTTCTGAGGGTGCAATAGTCTACAGTATGAAACCCAAAAGTGAAATGCAACAGTCTTCAGTTATCACATTAAATGTCCTTATCTCTTAAACTCAACCACAAGTTATTGTTTGAATCCACACACAAAAATCATCACAAAGTACAATAACCAAACTATACGAGATTCTCACATCCTGCTTAGAAAAAAAAAAAAAATAATAATCTTAAGTTCTTCTGGACTAACACCACTTGGAGACAGATTACCCTAAAATGCAATGACCTATTCTATTTCATTTCCTTCTCCAATGTCGAAATGCCCTATTAAATCACTAAAGCATTACCTCAAAAAGATAAACATGTAGAGAAAGTCTGACACATTGAAACTAACTGTAAACTTATTATTCATTTCCCATAACTTTACTACTTTAACCTTCTCAAATAGCTAGTACATAATAGCAATCAGTCTATTCCCATAATGATGGAATGATCTTATTCGGTAATTCTGTGACATAACTTTCACACCAAAGCCTCATTCGTCGATAAAGTTTAACACGTACAACTACATTGCTGTTTTGTGGAAGAAAAGAAGTTCTAACATTTACAAGGAAATTCTCTTGGGTGACCTAAGATGTTCTAGTATAGTATTTTTTCAGGGGGTTATGATATAAATCAGGACAACATTTTGAATGTTATTATTTTTTTTCAATCACTTGACCACCATGCAGAGTAACTCTCAGATAAGAGAAGAAATCTTTCTGAGTTAAAAAAAAAACAAAAAAACAAAAGCATTTAAATCCTGCACGTACACAGGGCAAGGGGAATTAAATTACTCACTCTGATCCTGCAGTCATAGGCTCGTAGGTCTCTGGAGGTGTTGGTTCGATAAGAGGATGGAAGCTCATTACTTTTTATCTGCATGATTCATCAGAAGATGGAAGTTTAACTGCCATTAAATAAGAAGCCATGGTCTGCCACTGCATTTAGGCACACAACCAAACCTTTGAGACAAACACCAGAATTAAATTTTGGAAAGTAATTTTTGGGTCACCATTGACAGACATATTGGGTATTGTAACAAGAAAACATCTGGCTGAGTACACCATGGTCTTGACATGAATTTGTATGGAACCTATGATAATGTTCAATGTATATTTTGTTTAATGGTTGCTTCTCAACTGATTTATGCTTTGACATAACATTTAATGTTAATGTGCCACTTATTCTTATTCAAATCTAGCCCTGCTATATTGCAACGACCTCTCAGTGAAGTGTTTATGAAAGTTCCTTGTTCAGTAATGAGATGGAAATCAACTCCCACACAATACAATACAAACTGGTGCGATAGGAGCTGTATAGAAGGGACTCACCCAGCCTGAGATTGCTGCTGATAAAAGCTCAATGAAGATCTGCTGATTTTCCTTTGCTGGCTGAGCTTTCAAATGTTTGTACAAATTGCTCAGGAAAATCAGCTTTGATCTTGGAGACATTAGAGAGAAAAATTTCATCCTAACTCATGTAAAATGCAACAAATATCCAAGGGGAATGAATGTTACATCATAAATATGGAATGAAGCAGTTAAGTGATAATGAACCAAATGTAAATTTACAAGCTTGCAGGAGACAACATCAACCTAATGAATGGTCATCATTCATACAAGGACACTGTACATGCATAAACTATTGAAAGTTCTTAACTCTTGAAATTTGGGAAAGGTTTTCTTCGACATAAATTGTACCAGTCAAGATCAGGCATCAACTTGTAATGGAAGGCGTACGTTGTGTTTGCATTATGAGTGACAAAATGTTGACAACAGAATTAGAATAAAATATTCTTGCTATTTAAACACTGAATCTGCATTAAATACAGTTGGATTGTAATCATAGCAAGAGTCATACTTGAACACTACTAAAGCACGATTAACGGTGATTGAAATTCTCAAAAACCTCTAAAGCTTTAAAAATTTAACATGTTATTCTCGTCTATGAAAGGTGTTACCATAAAGGATGTTATTTTTACATTTCCACTACATCGAGAGAATCTGAAAAACTGACACAGAGAACACATAAAAAACATAATTCGAGTCACTCGGTAGAGATACCTTCTACGATTGCAAAGGCCTCCTGATCTGAAATGAATTCGAACTGGAATGTTTCGATGAAAAAATATGACAGAGCAGTTATTAAATTGAAAGTTGCCTTCTAAGGGGCGCAAATATATTGAAAATTCACAATACCAAACGAACAATCTCACATCTGATACAAGATTATGTTGATAATAATTTCCACAGAGATTCAATTCGTCAAGTCAACTTTTGAAACCTTCGCGAAGTGCAAAGTTTCAGCGATTGATTTTCCAAAATATGGGGCAAGACTTGGTGACCTTCGCAAGCAAAAACCGACCCAAAGCAAGCACCTGAAGAAAGCAAAGCATTTCGTATCGAATAAACCGAGAAAGGATCGATTTTCGCTTACTAGGCACACAGGCAAATACAAAGCACACAACCACGTCATGAAAAATACATGCAAATTGCGACAAACTTTGAAGCCCAACACGGATTCGAACGCAGTCTCGTGGACGTTTTCCTAAATAGAGAGATCTTGTGCGGTACAAAAACAAAAACAGATTACTAGAATTTGCTTCAGGAAGGAGAATAATCCAAGAATGTGACGAAATAAGGCCTGTAGAGAGACGGACATGCATTAATCATAACATCCCTAGTAGAAAGCGATGAAGCAAGCAGATGGCGGTCGTTCAAACAAACACGTTTCTCCTAGACGCGGTTCACTACATTTCGACCGTAATTCCAAGAGGACGATGGCAAAATACACGAGGCTTTGAAAGCAGAAAGCATGGTACAAAATCTAACTGGACAGACAGAAAGATCGACCTTGCAATAAACTTGGCAATCGGAAGAAAGATGCGAATTGAGAACACGATAAATATTTGAACACCACAACGACTGAGAGCGATTGGACACACCTTTCGAATTTAATATATTGAAAGCGCCACAACAATTTCCTTTTCTCGGTTTCAGCGTCAAAAACAATTTCTCAACCGTGCGAGTTTTTTGAAGATCTAATGAAGATGCCTTCCCACCAAAATACCCCATTCCATCCGTCTAGCGACAACCAACATGACTCACACGATTCTGCGAAACGAGTTCAAAATCAACTGTTTTGAAACGCTTAAGAAACGACATGAAAACCAAAAATATAATTTCGAAGGCAAATTTCTACCCTCCAGATCGTCTTAGGTATTTCAAATGACGGTAGAAGAAGTCTTCAGTAAGAACAATCTTATAATTCTTGGTCGTTGAATAAAAAAACAAGTCGATTAAAACAAGATGGCGGACACAAGCACATGTAAGCAAGCGTCCGAAAGGAATAATTTCAACTATTTAAAGACGTAAATATCCTGGATATATCCAAAACTGTACAATATAACGACAT
This sequence comes from Stylophora pistillata, assembly GCF_964205215.1. NCBI lineage: Eukaryota > Metazoa > Cnidaria > Anthozoa > Scleractinia > Pocilloporidae > Stylophora > Stylophora pistillata. Next base: position 3,506,412 of record NC_142523.1, read on the forward strand.
CACTTCAACACTTGGTCAGTAAAACTACTTATAGAAACCGAAGTTATCGCATATTGAGGGCAAACCCCTGATTCATTTGAACAATAACATAATTCGAACACAACGCAGCAATGCAAAAATATTACTGACTTAGAGTTACTACAAAGAAGATTCCAAATAGCTCCTTCTATCGAGGTTGAAATGCGCATTTAGTGGAACATCTCTCAACCACTATTTTCAATGAAGTTAACTTTCGTCTTAGGGTAAGGTCAAATTACTAAATCATTTGATATACAAAATTCTCACAGGGCCGAGTCGATTTGCTTTAACACATAGGGGGGGCTGATCATGGATGAAAAACTTCAAGAGAAAAGTAGTGAAGTTCACGTAGGATAAAATCAAGGCATGTCTAGCTCATATGGGCATCTACACTGTCACCAATTCGCTGCCTTTCAGCCAAGGATCTAACTCATAAGAAGGCGTAGATGTCTCCGCCAACCACCGAAGTAGAACTCTCTTAGATCGCCAATATCTTGTTTCACCGCTACATTTTACAAATGTAGCAAGAAAAGTGCTAATAGAAATTATCATAAAGCATAAACCCGATCTCTGAAGCCAGTTGTTCCGGCAATTATTACACATATCAACTTGAAAGTGAGAGCTTGGTGCTGTACATAAACTTATACACACAAACATTCAATGTTGTAAGCTAGAGATAGGTGGCAGTTATTGTGGCAAAAATACTTCCTAGAACGGGTTATGAATACACCATGTCGGAGCAAAATGGTAGAGTACAGAGAGGACTGAAATATGACGCACGAAACTTACCTAACAGCGTCCGTTGAGGGCTGGTCTACAACCACAGTCATCTAACTCGTGCTACTTACACTGGCGTAAAACAAGTTTAATTTCCACCACAAAAAAAACACTGACGCTGGTTCCAACAAACTATAGCCACCCTAAACTTGTAAGAGGGCGTCTGCTCATTCAAATTCCCAAATATAACGCCGTTTGGAGAAGTATTTTCACAAAAAATACAACTCAGTCAACGCCATTTGCAGTTGCTTTTGCTGCTTACGAGAGAAAACGATCTTACAGTGGTTACGCGCATGCGTCTTCACCTGTTGTCACGTGAGACGTTTAGTGACGTCACACAGGAAACACAAAGCGTGGCACGAGGTCGAAGGTGGTGTGATTCTTTTCAAAAAATACTGAAAATCAGGAAATGTTGTGTCAAACAGTTCGCAAGGAAATATCACAGACTTTCCTTTTCAATTAATAGACGATTTTAGCTTCATTTACGAGCTACACGAGGCGATCGGTGACCAAACATGAGTTGTTGTCGAATCTTCAATCAAGTGGAACAGACCTTGTTACAACAATATTCGTATGAATAGGAGTTTTTTAATCGAAAATGTAAAACTGGATTTGGGCAAAACAATGGTTTCCAACTTCAAGTATGCAAATTCGGTGGCGGACAAACAATATACGATGAAAATCAATGGAAATGATTGTTTGCGGGTTAAATTCTCTTTCCTTCAAAAAGTCAATAATTCACAGCCCATCAAACAGATTGGAAACAAAGGATTTTTCAGCGATAATCTCTTCGGCTGCCGCTTCTAAAAATGTCGTGGGGCATCAAATATTGAGATTGTGCTTTCAGATGAATTTATATTTTCCTACCAGATGGTCTGGTTGACTGGTGTTTTAGCGAAATCTGATAATTTTCTTTACTCTCTCGACTCCGTGAACCTTTGGGGTCGAGAATTTTGTTTTATTCTATTCTTTGTATGGTCAAGAATTCTGCGACATCCGGTATTTAAAGCGACGCGACGACATGTTTCTGCAACGTGGCCCTTTTAACGTCAAGTAGGATACGTAGTCTGTTAATCGACAAAGAAACCTTGTGCTAGGTTTCGAAGTTGCGCTCTTCATTTCACTACTGTTTATTTGTACAAAGTTGTACACTAATTTTTCCTTCGTTTGGCCGATCCGCCCCGATAGAATCTTTGGTTTCATGTTTTGTTCTTCACTTGAGGGCATTTTGATACTTGCCAGTGATTTTACGGAGAAGCTAAGATGATTTTTTTACCATACTGGGATTAGAAAATTAAGACACGTCTCACCGAACGAAATCAGCGTTGGTCTTATAGAAGGCAAAGCGGAAACTTGACTTCGCAAACTCCGTAATGCGGGCCGTGAAAATTTGATCGGTTCGATCGGGTTTTTCAGCGACAGCGGTGAGCGAAAAAATCTCTGATATCAAATGATTTAAACGAAAGCAGTCTCTGAAAAGACAACGTGAAGACCACATTTTTTTTTCGAGGTCTTTCGAGCGCAAACGAAAGTTGAAAGAGTTGTAACCTTTCTTTATCGCCAGCTTTCGTTAGCTCTCGAAGGACCGGAGATGCAGTGGTCGTGCTACTCCCAATACCCGAACTTGTCGAATCAGTATTGCAAAGCATCGACAAGGAATAACGAAGGCTTTCTCTCAAACGAAAGGCAAAAACAGGACTGTCCACATTCCGTAAGAACTAAAAGGTTTCGAAGCATATTGAAAGGGTTTCAGTGTTGAACATCAAACTGTATACCCTCGATTTACCTGTTTCCGTGTGGGTGTTGGGAGTGTCATTCTAATTTCATGCCTTATTTTTTTCCTTGTTTCTGTTTCACATAAATTTTCGTTTTTAATACGAAAAATAACTTCGAATTATTTATCCGGAATATGTATGTCATCTTATTTTCAGTTTCGTTGGCCCAGCGACCGGTCGAACGATCTAACGAGTAAAACACTTGTCAGTCTTTTAAGATGGAATGCAGAAGGTTCAATTCTGCGTTATGTTATATTACACTGAGAAATCCTTTTAAAGAGGACAATATACGGTAACGAAGTTCTTCGGTTAAGAGATTAACAACGCAAGCTAACAACGCAAGCTTCATCTTCTCTCATTAAACCGGATCGATATTCAATATAGATATCTGAAGCACAAGTACTGGGACATGAAATCGAGAAAACCGCATGGCTAAATTAAAATCATTATCGTAACAGCATGAAAACTTTTTAGCGACACGAAATGTTTTTATTTAAAATACGGAACCTTCATTAGTTTTGTCGAAGGCATTAGCTATGTAAATCCAGCTGGTGCTGAAATGTCTACAATTTATAACCTGCCAAAAAAACTATAGAAATAAATGAACACTGTTCTTGTCAATGTTCGTAAATTCCAATAATAGGCAATTCGAATAATATTCGACTGACAAACTATAGCATTTGTGATCACCTTTTGATTTGACCGTTATTAAAAGGCTTTTCATCTTTGGAAGTTTTCTTGTCATTTTTCATGTTCACCTGGCTATGAGTTACGTGGTCTTAGCGACCGGAGAGTAAATAAATCGTAATATCATGAAAAACAAATGATTTCCGGCTCAGGATGAGTCAGCAATGTCCTAAGGCACGGTGAATTGTGCCCAAGCCCTACCGGAATACTAACATCAGAAACGAGGCCATGTTTAAACCGTTGGCCAATAGGATGTTTTGAGGAAATGCTTCTTCTCTACTGTCCAATCAACTGTCCTGAATTGTCTCTTTTCTGAGTTATGTTTTTAAATCTTCATTTAAAAAACAAACTAAATCCACTCAAGTTGGGCACTTTTTTTTCCGCAATTGCTATAATATATAATACTTGAACAATAGCGATACAAGTATGAGAACTACTCGTTTAAGTTAAAGAGGAAGATCTATGAGGACCACCAATTAATGCTAAGTAACGCAAAGAGAAAATTAGACTTTTCCTCCTTATTCAAAAAAGACACAAAGAAAATAGAATTTTTAGATCTAATAAACAATCCACAAAACAAAATTGCTATTAATAAATTCCGTCTGGGCAATCATAAATTACACATTGAAACGGGAATATACACGACTCCAAAGACCCCAGTCAATCAAAGAATCTGTTCTTTCTGCCATTCAAATGAAATTGAAGATGAAAAACATGTGATTTTTTGTTGTCCTTCGTATGATAGTTTTCGATTAGAACTTAACAACAAAATCGCAAGAAAGTATCCTTGCTTTGAAAACTTTGATCATAACTCTTAAAGTGTTCTTCCTTTTTCGCAATAACGCTGATCCGTCTATATGTAGACTCATTTCTTCTTTTATATTCCAAATAATGTTCTGTTAAAGACGAAATGATGTTAAATAATTATTGTTACCAAGGGAAGGTACGTTTTTTATTGGGGGGGGGGGGGGGTTGGGCCGGGGTATTTTAGAAATTTTTTGCCAAAAAAGTCGGCCCTCCAACTTTCCAGATTGGATTAATGCATGACGCTTCCTAAAATGCCTAAACAAAAAGGATCTCACCCTTCCCCCACCTCCTCCAACACAAAAACAACCGGAAGTGAAAATAACTGACCGGAAGTGTTGCTCATATAACCGTGTCTGCGCACAAAGCAGTTAATTGCGTGGCGTTGCACGGTGAAAACTTGAAAATGGGCAAGGATGTGCGAGGAATAGAAAGAGGGAAATGTGCTTGTGGAGAATGCCAGGATTTCATGAGGTCAGATGGAGCAACTTGTGGCTCTTGTGGCTGTTTGCCGACTCGCCATTCTAAAATGGATGCCCGCTACTCCTCTGACTCTGTTGGTAGCACATCGGGTGCGGGAACAAGTGAAAGTACAAGTCCAGAGAAGTGGAAAGATGAAGATCTGGGGTGGTTCCCGAACCCAAAGGGCGAATATACTGAGTTCTCATATAGCATTTTGTGAGAAAGGTGAGCTTTATATTGAGTATAGGCGAATGTCGTGTAAAGAGAGAAGTGGCAAACTATGTAAATTTTGCGAGAAGGCTGAGACTACCAGCGCTCCACTTCCAACTCGACGACCATATCCCGACTATGGCAAGCTACCAAACTTCTATTATCTCTCTTGGAGTGCAACTCCCACCGATGGCCGTGAGCCGGATGACTTCCAGCCTCGAGCTTAGATTAAGCGATTGTTTGAGGAAAGTGAGCTAGTCAGTGGGGATGGTGGGGCTATAAGAAGGTTTTCAGATAAATACATTGTCCCCGAAAAACTTGTAGCGGAGCGAGTATGTTGAGCACCTTGCCCAGATAAAAATGCGCAGAGAGAAGAATAAAGAGGAGACTGAAACTGGAGCGAATGGAACGGCTGGACCGGGAGTACAATAACATTGACTGGGTTGGACTGTACAACTCCGATAAGCTGTCGTCGTGGAGGGTGGACGAACTATCCTTGTACTTTTCCCATCACAAGATCACTTTCAACGGGAAGAAAGCTGAAAGAGTCGCAATGATAAAAGCGCACATTGGTAGCTTGCTGTGCAATTTAATGGGGCGTCAACAACCTCGGAAGCCCCCACTCAGAAATTTACAGCAACAAGTGACCTCGTCACTTTCCGAGGTGGAAACTGACTCGCAAAGTGATGTGGTAGATCGAGTTGTCGGTTCAAGCCCGAGTAGCTCAAGTAACGAATCGTTACCGGACACTAATTTTATACCAGAGCCCTGCGCGGAAACATTACCGACGTCAAAATATGGACGAAAGCGGGCACGGGTCGAGAGAGACAATTACGTTACAGTGGGACAAGATAGTTTTTTGACATAATATTTCGACATCTGTTCAAAATGATGTAGATTGATTTAGACTGGTAGCCTTGCTTGTATATATTAGTTTTAGGTTTCTGTACACTTCGCGTGTTTGGTAACAAATAATTACAAGTCAACTAACCGACATGAGTAGTTTTTTCCTTGCCAAAAAAAAAAATCTGTGACCCTCCCCCGGCTGCGTATCAAACAGGTTTGACCCTCCTAATTTGTAAAATATTTACTAATGACCCTCCCCACCGAAGCCCCGACCCACCCCCCCCCCCCCAATAAAAAACGTACCTTCCCTTATTCTTACTTAGGTAATGCCATGTACTACTTATGGAAGTACCCAATAAAGTTGTTGTTGTTGTTGTTGCTATAGAAACTTCAATCGTGTGCACAAAAATCATTTTACGACCTCTCAAGGAAATTTGATTTCAAGATATGCTGGTCTCCGAGTATTATGTTGGCTGCATGATCCGGCGATGGACTGTTTCCTTTAATTTCTCTAACCCATTTGAAATCTACAGAATTTTGCTGTATGTTCAATAGAAGCCACCATCATATTAAATCCACTTTGCCTAGCACGATTTTCGTGATTTGAGTTGCACACGATGATTTTTTTTTCTTTGGAAAATGCATTTGCCTGGGAGATCTGTACACTATGCCAATCTGAAAATAGTAGGTAAAGGCAACAAAGCTGCATAGTATTTTTCACTATACGCGAATGGCTGATTTTATCACCGTGAAACGTACGTTAATCTCGTGATCTCTGACTCAACGGTTCAGTTCGCGTGAACTGTGAAGAACATAGACTTCTTTCCGATATTTGTGATTTAGCCACATATTGCGACTGATTTATTTTGCGATTCCTTTCAGAAACCAAGTTCAGGAAGGTTAATGCCCGTTCTTCGCCGTTTTCAGAAGAAAGATCGACCAAACCATAGCAGAAGGAGGAGGGCGGGAGGCGGAAACTGGCCTCAGTTCGTGTTGTAGCTTCAGTTTTCTTTGTCGGTTCTCAGGACAGAAAAAAAAAAACCGGACTGCCTTTCAGTCTTGCTTCTTCAAACGCCCCTTCAATAGTTGGATAGGCAAGAATCCTCAGCGTAAGAGCAGGATGAAATACTACACGTGACTGGAGAAAATGACTGCTTTATTCTCTAAGTGCTATGGAGGAGGGAAGGGGAAAGGTACCTAAAAAAAAAAAATTAACTTGTCTGCAATCATTCCCACAAAACAAAAGACGGGTGGGCCGTTTTTTTTCCTTTTTTTTTTATACATATATCTTTGCCTTTACCAACATGTCAGGCATCTAAAAGGAGGAATCTAACAGCAATTCTTAAAACATATTTAGTCTTATGTATTTTACATCACAACTCTTAAATAATTTTACCTTGTAATTATATTTCAAAACTTTCTTTACTTCTTTACACATTTTGGTCTTTGTACCAGCTGAACAAATTTTGAGTTGCTTTGCATTACCCACCCACCCCCCGTAAAATAGTGGAATAGTGACCAAGAGTTATGCTTAAATATAACTTTTCTCTTCCCAACAGTTTTGCAAAATAATGAAAACCTGTGATCATTGTGATTCCGGTCCCAAGACTAGTGTTCTTTTCTTTTTTTATGTGAATATTATAGAGTTCATGTGCACAGTTAATGGAAATTATATGCTTTGAATTAAACCCAGTCATCATGGATTTCATTGTTTTTTTAAGAACATTTTCTTTTCTTGTCTGTAAAGTTCCCTTAGGTTTAAAATGAGCTATAGGTTATTATTTTACCTTGATGATGGCCTACTTTAGAAATAATTTGGCTTTCACTCTTTAAATACATATTTGTCTTGTTTGGTGATACACATTTTTTTTGCCAGGAAAAAGCTCATTCTATTTTTTTATCATATGAAACAAATAGAATCTGTTATTATATAGAAAAGGAAAACCTCATAAACATTTACTTTCCATACACATAAACACACGCTTACTACAAAACTACACCTCTTCAGTTGCATGCGATGTATCGTTAAAAATTCAAATCTCAGATGACTTCATATAACATTGCACAAGGTCCTGGTATCTAGTTACATAACAAAGACGCTAAAGTAAAACTGATAAAACAATAGCATTCAAAAATAACATAGCAACAGTGCGAAAGTCAAACTGAAAACAATAACAGTCAAAAACAACAACAGATTAGAATTCAGTTTCACTGTGCAATAGTCATATGATAAAATATTTGTAGCCTCATTTCAAGATTGTGTGACAACAGCCCTAGGGATCTGGAAATAACTCCACTTGCTTTTCGTGTTTATCAGTTGATCTTGTTGAACTTTACTTATTTGGATCGATTCCGAGATCTGTCTCAGCATAGCGTCACCCTGAAACACTCACATGACGTTCATCGTGAAGCCTGGTACGTTACCATCATTTTTCTCATAGGAATGTCTCCATATCACCGAACTTTGTTACCTCTGTTCCACAGCTTGCAGGTGTTCCTTCCTGCAGGTGTATGCACTTCGTGATGTTTCCCCAATTGTATTTATTGCGGCAGAGTTGACATACCAGCTCATAAGTGACACCGGTACTTCGGCAAGGCCCTTTTCCCCCGGTGCTGCAGACCAGACAGTTCATGTTGTTGCATTCATTTTCCCTGAACGGAATTTCAATCAGAATTTTGCAAAGAATCTGTGTTGCTGCCGATCTATTTAGTGGTGTAATGGATCACCTCAATCTCTGTGCAGGGCTCAGCACTTTTCACCTTTTCACTCCCAAGATCTGACTTTTACTTCTCCCTTCTAGCTGCAACACATTTCCTTGAAAATTGGTTATGAGAATTTGGTGTTCAATCAAGGTAACAACTACCTGATAAGTTTAAGTATTCTCATTACCTGTTTGCTGAGTCATGTATGGATATCATAGGGAGAAGTTACAGGTTAATCACTTCTGGGAGCTAAACGGTTAAATTCCTGTCAAGGATTTAGTTGTCATTTCTCTCTCCTAAAAAACACTGTTACTGGAAAGCTAGGAAGTTAATTAACTAAACTCTTTAATTCCTAGAAGTGAATTAACTTGTAACTTCTCATTATGATTCAAATATGTAATTACAAAAACAGTTTGTAAGAAAAGACAAGCTTATCAGTTGAAGGGTGTTATCTAGATAGCACCAAATTCTCCTGTATAATTTCCAAGGCAGTCAGTTGGGAGAGTTACTAATTGGATCACGAGGGTAAAAGGGGTGAATTCTGCTACTTTATTGACATAAAACAGGTTTAGTGCTTGCAGGTCCACATCAGGTCTTCAAATCAACTGGTAAAACTTGTTCAAACTTCAAGTTCATCTGGAATAGAAGAAGTAGGTTCTTGAACCACCAGTTTAGAACTTTCCTCAAAGGCTAAGTTCACCTGTAATGCAAAAGTACATATTTTACTTTAGAAGATGTAACACTTGTTTTTCTTGATAGATATTGAACAAAACAGAAAGAACTGCTTGTATATCAAACAAATTTAGGGCCCCGATTTTATGTTTGAAGATCTCATATACACTTTTTCTGTCTTACACTTGTGGCAAATGATTCTAAAACATCTTTCATTCCTGTGAGTGACAGAGGAAAACTTTCTCCTCAAAATATTGATACAATTTCAAGAAAGAGGAAAAAAGGAAATTATTAAAAATTGTAACACAACCAAAGTAAAGCATGCACCCTGATTGGTCAATTCAGCATCCACTGTTTGCCCATGGGTGTATGCTGCCCACGTGAGCAAATGCAAAAACTAGTTTTCCACAAGCGCTTCTTTTTTTCTGGTCATACAAAATTTGTTAAATGAAAGAAAACTCTATTGCTACAATGTATCAGTGTTATGTTATAAAAAAATGGTAAATGCCACAGTGTACACTATTGAGTTAGGGATGCAACTCTTGCACTTCTTTTGTGCTTAGCAAACTCCTGCATGCATCCATAACTCCATAATGTATGCTGTGGTGTTAACCATTTGTTAAAGGTGATAATTAGTTGATCCAGTGCCAAATACTCCAAAGTATCATCATGAGATTTGCATAGCAGACAGTATGGAGAATTACCAAAGAGATCTTGAAAGTGAAAGGGTTAATGTCACATACTGCAGGGAGAAATTCATCTTTGGTTACTCCCAAGGGTGAAAAGATTAAAGGACTTTGTCAGCTTCTTTGGGGCTGCTCCACATCAGAACCTACCTCTGCCTGAGGATCCTCATAAAGATTTTTGTCTGAGCGATCACTGAAGGCAACAAACTGGGTGTTAATGATACTTTCAAAGTCTCCAATATTCTGTTCTTCTGCATCATCAGCTTCACTGTTTGGATAAGAGTACTGATGTACCAGCTCCCGTTCAAGCCTTCGCTTCCTTCGTACCTTCTGCACATGACGAACCTTAGACAAAACCAAAATATTATTATTTTTTCTGGATAGTTTATTTTATAATTTGTAAATTCTACATAAATATCTCTGTTACATCCCTCTCTTCTTTTTTTTTTTTTTAAAGAGAAAATGATAACTTCAATAAATTCAACCCCTTTTCTATTTAGTATGATACACAGTTTGTAGGCAATTATTACTGCCAAAATGTATATGTTGATTGTGATTCACATCCCTGGATTCTAAAACTTTGATTGCTCAGCAGCTCATTGAGCTCAATTTCAATAACAACAATACTGGAGCTTAGAGGATGAATATCTTGCATCACTAACTAAAATAGGGTATCTGGTAGAGGGGTCCTAAAAAAAGCTGGTAACAAGTGGTGTATCACTTGCTATAAGACCTCTCACCACTGTCTGTTTCGCATGCGATCAGGTTCTCATGTTTGGGTTTGCCTAACTACCTCATTTCCAAGCACAGCTGCCTGTTGCACTGTTGGCAGCCACTTACAAAAAAAAGTTATTGAAACCCTTGCTAGTGTCATAAATATCGGATCATGTTTACTGTAGCTACACTCAACTGGTAATATCAGTCAATATATTGTTCGAGAGTCAGTCTATACTTGGCTGATATGTCTACTGACCCTTGATCAACACCTGATTGACATTTTGGTTGACAGTCAGTTGATAGTTAGCCGATACTCATTCTGGACTTGGTCAATAGTTGGTTGATATATTAGTTGAGATGTATGTTGCCGATGTAGCTTTTAGCTCACCCATACCTGACCAATATTTCACCAATACTTAGCCAACACCTTGCCAATACCTCACCAACACCCCACCCATACCTCATGACACCGTGCCAATACCTTGCCAACAATTCATGGAGTATCAGTGCACATGCATTCTTTCCCCAAAGATTTTTGAGTAAAAGAGAGATTGCTTGCAGTCTAGCCTCGCACTAAAACATTTTCCTCTAACACACGATAGCATTAACTGACAAAATTAACTGACAACTGTTAAATAGGCACGCTTGATCCTGGCTCAACACAAGTGATATTCAACTGACAGTTGACCGACATACCACAGACAGTTGACCGACATACCATAGACAGTTGACCAATATACCACCTAGAATATGACTGATACTTGATCAAGATGTGTTTATGAAATATCAACCAACACTCAACCAACACTTGTCTGATAGTTGGTCACTATATTGACTGACTATCGCCTGATTGTCAACCGACTATCAGCCAACTAGCAACAACGTATCAACCGAGTGTCTACCGCCATTTCGAGTGGGTACTGACCGACTCTCAACTAATATTTCGACCAATATATATCAATTGAGAAATACCTACTGTAATAGTAAACATGATCCTAAATATCTTTTAGACTTACCAAACAGTATGTGATCATGATGGTCAACAAACATCCCACTGGTATGAGAATGTAACCAAGTAGTTTCATGCGAAAATGATGCTTCTTTGGATGAAGTTTAGTTGGCAAAACAGTTGACAAGGTGTAATTTTCTGTTATAGTTCTAGGGTCTGTTAGTTCTGCAGAACTTAGGGGAGTCTTAACAGTTGTAGTGATGTTTGTGCTGGAGACATTTGTTTTCCTGTCTTGAAATCCTGTACCCAATAAATTCCCTTGTGTCTGGGTTGTTGGAAAAGTCAAGGGTGATGTCACCTGCTTAATAGTGTTTGTCATTGTGATGACTGGATCTGTCTGTAGTTTATTGCTTGTAAAGTTGTTTAGTCTTGAGTTATTCCGGTTTGATGACTCTGATAAGTTTTTACTCTCTGTAAGTTGAATACCATTCCCCGCATCTTTACTAAATGACGATATTGGCATTCCATGCCCTAAATAAGGAAAAAAAAAACTTCTCAGTAAAAAGTTAATTTACACATAAAACATGGGTGTAATCACTTTTTAAAGGAACGAGTAACCACTGACTACCAGCATAAGATGTTATACATCGTGATCAGTCACTGATAACCTCTTCAAGGTAACTGAAGGGGACAGTTGGTCCGAAGCAGTGTTTTCGAGACAACCGGAAATTTTGTTTCGAAAATTCATCACAATGCATAATGTATCACGATCATTTGACAAACTCCTCTTTGCTCGCTTTATTAAAATTGAAGTAGTTTGAAATTCAAAGTGTGAAAGTGAAACCTAACCAACCGTTGAACCCTGTTCAGGAAAATGTGTACCTTGCGTAAGATTTGGAGCGAGACTGCAGCTAGATTTAATTACATATAAGCAACAAGTAATCTGTTATGATCAAGCACAATTTCTGCAAAACTGATTGCAAACAAATGAATAAAATTTTCAGAGCCAAATTACAGTTTTCTCGTGAAGGAAGGATAATCTTCAAAATGTTCGCTAACCTGTTTTCAACACTGCTACGACGTACAAGAAGGAAAGTAAGCTCAACTTCACAACGATAATTTTACGCATGTTCTGTTTTCATGGCCGCGTAAGGCGAAATCTCGCAGATGTCATCACCCAGAATCCTCACCGCTTGTTAAAATGATCGCAGATAGATCTCGATTAATGCTTTCAATACCTTAAGTAGATAAATTCCCTGCTCAAAGGCGGGAAAATTAACTCGCATCGACTGAAAAACTCTCGAACCTTTCTGAACTCTCGGATCCGTGTCTTCCTCCTGAATAATTGTGTGCACGCGTGTGTGGACTGGGTGTGAATGTTATTCAAAATGGCGGCGCTGATCTGTGCCTTAAAACCCTTCTTGCAATTTACCGCTAACAGCGCCGTTTTCCTGCAAGAAAAAGCGTCAAAATGTTAGAAACAATTAGTGAAAGAGCTAGTCGACCTATAAGTTGTCTGCACTATTTTTAGGTATTGCCAATGCAATTTATTGACACTTTCCAATCTAGGAGCTTGCGCGCTCATCGCGGTCTGACTAACGTGGAAACTGCGAAGTTCGAACGATGATTTAGCAATGTTGGCGAGCACTGTACTTAAGGCACTCAGGGTTCATCATCATCTGCGATCGACGAATACTTACATCAGGTCACAAAATTGTGGTTTGGGTGCGTTTTCTTTTAGTCCTGGTGTGGATGTCCAAAACGTACAATCACAAAATCTAAAATTCTTGACAGACAAGTGGATCCATCGCTTAAAGAGAGAAAGTGTGCCTGAAGCAGAATTATCGGTAAAATTCATCACAGAACATTTTCTTGGCAGGGAAAGAGCAGGGGTATGTTTGTAAAATGCTAGAACACATTTTAGTGAAACCTGTTTTAGTGGACCCTATTTTAGTTGTCCTTTTTAATTGGAGACTGTAAAGAGGGTGTGGTAAAGTGGCCTTGAATAAACACCCACCACTCCACCCACTCCTCCCCCACTCTCCCAACTCCTTCCACTCTCCCCTGCATAAACAGAATAAAAACTGAAGTGCACAAGAGGAGTTTTGATCAGCATCTTTTTACTTACAATCACTAAATTCAAGGTCCAATTGGTGCATGTGTACATCTTCATGTTTTGTTATTATTCATTGTTTTGTTGCCAAATAAACTTAATATTCTTTGAAAATGATATAAATTTCTCAAGCACCCAGCCAAAAATGCACACCTACCAAGAATAGGGCTGCACCCCCTCTCAAAGTCGAGGGGCCCTTAATGGAATAAATATGCCATGGTCATAAGAAAAGCATAAGATTGCGGTGTACTCTCACTGTTTTAATTCCCATTCTATCAGGTTTATGGTGTAAAAGAAAACAGCCAGAATTTAACAAGAGAGGAAGTCAAGAAAATTAATGAGCTGTGTCATCAGAGATTACATAGGTACTTATTATACTGTTAGGTGCTTGAAAATAAGGATTAAGGGGTAATGATTAGGTTGCCTTGGTTGAAACAACAGTTCTTATTGGTAAAAGTTGCAAGGAATTGTTTAATTTACCCTTAAAAAATGCAACAGGTTATAAAACGACCTAACCCTTTTGCAAGTAAGAATGACCCAGCATCCAATTTCTCCTTACGATATCACACCTGAATCAATCACTATGGTCACAAGAATAAATGTAACTTATTAGACATTTTGTTGAGAGGTATCACCGAGTACTTTTATGAGTTGTGCCATATTTTGACAAGCCCGTAGGGGTGAGTCAAAATACAAATAACGAGTAAAAATACTCGGTGGTACTACACACCAAAATGTCTAATAAGCTATTTATTATCCAACATGCCAAATTGTTATTTCAGTGTGGGCGAATTTTGCGGATATTTATTTACAGGGAGTGTGTGACAGAAGTATGCGAAGCGGAACGGAATTGGCACGTTGTCATGTTGCTGTTTCTATTTTCTTCTATAAATGAAGAAATTTCCTGGTCTTCTAGTTGTTTTTCTTCATTTGATTATTCTACTAATTAAACTTGTATCTATGTTTGTCAGCCATTCTGACTCTTCATTATTAGAAATATGATTCAAATTGTCCACCATTTTTTTTGTAACTTCAATCCAATTCTCTGCACCATGTGAGAAATTCAAACTGTTCTCTGGAGTACAAATACCGCAGTGTAGTTGGATAATAAAGGAAACAATCACCAATTAAAGAAGTTCTTGATTGTTAAACAAATTCTCCATGCAGCACCTTAGGAAATGTGTAGAGAACAGTATAAAGAGTCTGTATACTGATGTTAGGGTCCATTTAGGGGACTGACACCTGTTTGTCAGGGGTTTGTGACATCAGTTCCTCTGTGATTTTTACATCAACACAATCTGATTATATCTGAGACTTCAATCAGTTATTATGTATAAATGGTTGCTGTCACTGTCCTTAAATTTCTTTTATAAAGGCTTAATATATTTTTAATTGTATTTGTGTAGAGTTCCTGTTCAGTATATTATCGGCGAATGGGAATTCCGCCATTTGACGTTGGCAATGAAACCACCTGTTTTCATTCCAAGACCAGAGACTGAGGTGATGTGGATTTTCATAATTTCTTTCAGGCTTTGTACTAAAGATTTATTTATACACTTTGGTGTTTGTGTCTTAAGTTTTTAGATGAAGGGACCTTTGCATCATACAGCTCTTTCATCCACGAAACAGTAGCTTTTTTTTTAATACTTTCATTTCTAGAAGTTATGAGATAGGGAAGATGTTAAATAAGCATTAGGTAGGGAATAAGAATTGGAGCAGTTTTGATTGAACGTTGAAAAACCAAAACCAATTGAAAGTAATCGCAACAGCCAATTTGAACAATGGTTAATGTCACGATTAACCAATAAGAGCTGGAACTAAAACAGGCAGCCTGCTTAACCACCCCCTGGTTAGCTCAATGGGTAAGAGTGCTGGATTTTGTTGTGCGGGAGGTTGAGGATTCGAGCCCCGGCCAGACCAATACTCATGGTCTTAAAATAACTGAGGAGAATTTGTTACCTTTCTATAATATCAAGAAATGGATAGATATTCTGGTCTTCTCGGATAAGGATGAATAAACTGTAGGCCCCATCTCCTGCAGGGTTAGGGGTAGGAGATTTTAATTTCCCACACATGAGATTACTGTGTGATGGTTGTCCTCCCCTGGGGTGGGATGGGTGGGTTGGGGTTGGTTTAGGCGGGTGAACCTAGTAGGGGACTACGTGTCCTATTGTTCTCTTGTCTGCACACTGTATGAATCTTTAAATATAATACAATGCAATATAATAACCATTTAACTCTCATGAGTGACCAAGACAAAATTTCTCCTTACAACATCAGTGTGATATTAAGTAGATGAGTAATGAGAATAAAGAAAAATATTAGTCGGGAGTTTATTTGTTGATCCAATAACAAATTCCCTGAATTCAAATGAAAATAATTGTTTGGCTGACAGTAAGGAGAATTACCACAGAGATCGTGAGAGAGTGAAAGGTTTAACGGACATGAAAATGTGAGTGACCGAGTTGGGACTCATTGGCTTTAGTTGTGCATTTGATTGGTTGAGACTGGTTATTTTTAATCTATTGAGAATCTGATTGGTTGACAAAGTGGCCTGAGTTTTCTTGGCCAATCACGGAGCAATGTGAAGTAAAAACAAAGCAATTCAGGATCACTTTCAATACTCGACTGAAAACTGCTCTAAGGTTCAAATAAAAGGATGTTGGGTTTTTTTTTTTCCTATGAGAGATTCCCGTTCGTAAAGGTGAAGGTACACATGTCGTTTAGGTCAATTTAAGGAAGCATCTTGAGATAAGTTTCTAAGACAAAAGGTGAAAAATTTGGACAAGCTATGCGGCTTATCATATCTTGGCTAAAAACTGCGTTATTTATTGGTAAGTGTAAGATTGCTTAGTACCAGTATGTACAGTTTTTGGTTCTTCAATTTCCTGACTTATTGCTGCTGGCTAAAAAGGCTGCCATGTTTACAACCAGCAATGTTGATGCTAATGTCATTAATTAACTCTTTCCAATTTCAGGAACTAATTGATCTGGTGGCTGAACATCATGTTCAAGATGAAACTGGAGGTGATTCCTTTTCATTCTTGGAAATTGGCTGTGGAAGTGGAGCCATATGTTTGTCTTTATTGACTGAATTTTCTAAGGTAAAGTAAGCTAGCTATGAAATGGCCACTAGTGAAGATGTTGTCAGTCATTTAAAAGGAATTTCAGATCAAAATAAATTCAACCTAGTTCCAATTAAAATTATGATTGCAGTTCCCTTTGTTTAAAATGCTGTACCATGACTCTGAATCACAACATGCACCAAGTTGTTGCAGCTGTAACTTTTGAAGGCATTTCGTCTGATGACCGATTTAACATGCTTCCCATGAAGCAATTGTGTTTTGCTTGCTTTGTGTAACTTTGATGCCTAATATTGACTCGAATCTGTATTTTCTTTGTTTGTGATGCCAGACCACATGTGTAGCCATTGATAAGAATAAAGCTGCTGTAAATCTAACAAGGAATAATGCAAACAGGTAAGAAAAAGACTACGCGAAGTCCTTCCTTTTCGGCAAAGTCCTTCGCGAAAGTAAAAAAAAAAAAATCAAATGCTGAGAATATATGAAAGTCATATATTTGAACTACGGTTACAGAAACGCATATGAGGACGATCTTCGTAGTGAGGAGCACTGTTTAAGCAATAGTGAAATTAAGATCTGAAAAAAATTCAGGCCTGTAAGTAAAAAAAAAAATTTAACCGCCGCCTGGTTAGCTCAATTGGGAGAGCGCCGGACTGCTGTGCGGGAGGTCGAGTGTTCAATACCGGCCGGACCAACACTCAGGGTCTTAAAATTAACTGAGAAGAATATGCTTCCTTTCTTTAAAATCAAGAAATGGTTAGATATTCTAGTCTTCTCGGATAGGGACGAATAAATGGAGGTCCCGTCTCCTGCAGGGTTAGGGGCAGGAGACGTTAATTTCCCACGCACGAGATTACTGTGTGATGGATGTCCTCCCCTGGGGTGGGATGGGTGGGTAACAGGACCCCCGTTGATACCAGTGTTTACTACACTGAAGGGGCTATCCTGTATAAATATAGATGTCTGTCTGTCTGTCTGTCTGTCTGTCTGTCTGTGAGCGCGCCGAGCGGAACTCTGTAAGTGAGGTGCACGAGTTGTAGGTACCCTACATTTTTCGAGCACCTCACTCCAAGAGTTCTGCAGGGCGCGCTAAAATGAATCAAGTCTGATCGGAGAAGGGAAGCCAGAAACCGAGGGCTCAAGAACCTGGGCCTGTTTACATGGAGGTAAGATTGCATGTAAACGCGTTTCATTTTTCGACCACGACTAGGCGGATCATGTCACTCACATGGGGTCTTGGTTCTGCTCTTTATTTCAGATGCAATGTAAGTGACAGGATAGAACTGCTTCATGCCGATCTCCGTGAGTAGTTTTTCTCGAATCTAACTCCGATAGGAAAATTTGCCATCGCGTACCAGCCAAAGCGCGGGAAAACGTATCATTCCTTACGCCTGCTCTCAAGGCGGGAAAGTTTGTAACCGGTACCTTTTTTTAGGGAGGGAAAATTTGTCAACGTGTAACAGCTTATTGCGCTGTCAAACTTATTATTCTCCAGTAGTGTTGAAGGCTACCACCCATGTGGCATCTTAAAGTGCGGGAAAACTCTCTGTGTAACCGCTTAAATGAGCGGGTAAACTTGTCACGGGTAAACTTGTCACATCGTTTTAGCTTAGAGAGCGAGAGAACTTTGCGCCGTGTAGAAACACCTATCAGCACTAAATTGAGGGAAGCCTTGCAAATGATTATTCACTTCACTTGCGGGAAAGCTTACCGTCATGTATAGCCGATGCTCACTGTACACCTTTTCGCATTATTTGTCTGCCTTTCAGAATCCGTGCTACCGTTACTTGGGTCAAGAAAGTTTGATGCCATTATCAGCAACCCTCCTTATATTCCCGCAAAAGACATGGCTCTATTACAACCTGAAATTTCCAGGTTGGTCTATTTATACATTTGTGATTTTGGGTTAATGTTATTGGTCAGTGGCGATAAATGCGAATAAATAAGATCGACAACAAACACTCTTACACACACAAAGGAACAAAACAATATCGATTTGCTTTGTTTTTCTTTTTGTCAGATATGAAGATGAACATGCTCTATGCGGAGGACCTGATGGGTTGGATGTTATTAGAGACATTTTACGTATATCGCCGGTGCTACTAAAGCCTGGAAGACGTAGGTGAGTACCTGAGATTGTTGCTCAGTCATGTGATGTTATTCTAGGTTAGGTACTTTGATCTAGATTCAGACAAGCCCCAACGCGGAGTTTCACTGGGTTAATTTTTAACGGGAAGGCGATTAATCGTCACCTTTTACATAACTGTACCACGTTCGCCTACGATGCAGCTTGTTGTGCGTACGAAAAACAGTTTTGTGTACACTAATTTCTCGGCCTTAACTGCTGGGTTACTTTTTTCCTTAGGTATGGGCCTCCGCTCGCGAAAGTTTCTTTTATACCTTTCCCATTGCGTTAATGTTTCGGGGTATTTTTCTATTGTAGCTCGGTATGGTTAGAAGTTGACATTTCTCATCCTAAGTTGATCGATGAATGGATCAGTGGCAACGAACTTGGATTGAATTACTCTGCGACTTTCAATGACTTCACACGAAGGTTAGGCAGTAGTACGTGAAAAAGTCAGTAGTAAATTCTAAAATGAATTACAGTTTTTTGTTAGAGCCTTACAACTGATCTACAGTTAACTAGGTTATCACACCTGACCAGTCATAACGCAGATAGCTAAATAAGAACCAATCAGGATGCTAAGTGATGAAAAGAGCGGGAAAATGTGATACAGATAACTCAGTTAAGAACCAATCGGTGCGCTATGCGGTGACTTGCCGCCAGTGACAAGGGCGGGAAAACACGCAACCTAGATAACTTAGGAAACCATCGGGGCGCTAAGCGATAACAAGGGCGGGAAAACGCAGAACACAGGTAACTTGAGAACCAATCGGGGTACCAAGCGACGACCGTGAGTCGCCAGTAACAAGGGCGGGAAAAAGCGCAACATAGAAAATTCCCGCCGTTAGTGTGCAGCTGTAGAAGAAAGAGGAGCACTAAGGTGAGAAAAAGAGTGGATGAAGGGGGTGGGGGCAAGGACAGAAGCAAAGGTTTGGGAGGGGAGGGAGGGGTGCCAGTTCTGCGCCGGTACTGGGATTTTCTGGTTCAGCATCTGATTATAAACCCTTGCGATCGATGAATCATACATTAGACTGGGAAATAGGAATTTTTCTTTGTAATTGGCTTGTAAGTACAGTATCTGAAGATAGTCGAAGAGTATTGAAATCATTATTAGATTTCTGACTTAGAGGAAGCACTTTCGACGAGCGAACGCTTAACACTTCTTCGCAAAATGTGGTACCTTCGGTTTTAAAGGCAGGTGAAGGCTGGGTTTAACTGTTTAGACGCGGGGAAACTGGTGCCTAAGTAGAACTCAAGTCCTTGCAGGAGTCTGGGATTGAGAACGGCTGATAAACGATTGTGGACTCCAAACGGACTCCATACGAGCGAAACAATTTATTTAACTTGCAGTTTTAATTAATTTGTGTGTCGGTTAGTTTTTCTACTTTTATCATCTCTTGTTCTTTTTAGTGTCTATTGCTGCATGTTTTTATTATTTTTTGACTAGGTAATGACATTGGGGTAACTTCGAAAGGTCGTCGACGTTTAATTCAGCCTTTTCGCGCGTTATAATCAGTCCCGGTAAATTAACGGACCCGAAGCCATGTTTTAAAATCAAAACATAAAGGATAGAAAAGCAGGTTCTGGCACCCAAACCAGCCCATTTTGTTTTTTTAACTGCTAGTTATATTGTATGATTTTCAAAAATCTTGAAATCCCCATCTTGAATGAAAACAAAACAGCTTAACGAGCCTGTTAAGTTACCGGGGCCTTCCAGAAATGGGCCCTGCTTCGAAAAATATCAGTTCCGTAGAAAAACGCAAGAGGGCCGATGATAAACTCAGAAAAAAGAGACAAGAATGGCTAAAGATGAAGAAGGTTCAAAAGAATTTCCTGAGGAAAGCTCGAAAAATTATGGCTTAGTCTTTAGAAACTCTCATAGAAACATGATCAGTTTTGGTATAACAAAAACAAAGGTCAAGTTCGCTCTGTCTTGAAACAGTGAGTGGAGTGTTTTTCCTGCTCTGAATTTTGAAATTGTAGAAGAAATATCACAAGTGTAAAAGCTGTTCATCGAATTTCGAAACCCACACTTCTTCGAATTGCCTGCACCTGCTCTTTATGAGTTTGTTCGACTTGTAGTCAGCAAATAACACTTTTTTCCATTTCCAGGGTTTCCTCGCAGGCTGTAGTGCCTTAAGGCAAAACTACAAACTACAACACAACTTTTTCTTATCGTGAACATTTTGTGATAAATGTTGTCTCACGCACTAAAATAGTAAGATTTCTATCCCTGATGCACTGGGACGACATTCCGGAAGGATTACTATAATTTTACTTTATATTTCAGTTTTAAAGTCATTTTAAATGAGAGTGGTCAAAATCTTCCCGGGAGTCAAATTGGGAGTCCACTCTAGCACGCTGTATTCTACTGGGTCAAAGACCGCTAAACTAGAGTCGGTAGCCAGGAAGAAATATTATTTTTAGTGATTTTAATCCAACTGATTAAAAATTTATAAAGTGTGAGGAAGGAAGAAACGGGAGAGTATAAAGAGAAGTTAAAGCTTCCGGCCTTTAGATCTTCCTGTCTTTGTTATTTAAAATAATTTTAAATAGTCTAGAATGAGTCAGCTGAAAAAAGTATTCAAAAAAGTCATTTAAGAGGCGATTAATTAAACCTTTTTTTTGCCATTTAAGGTGTGAGGTCTAGTTAATTTGTCACCATGGGATGGTTTTCAGGTTGCAAACTTGTTCCCCGGGTGGAAAAAATCTATTAAAATTACAATTAAGAATGTAAAGTTTGGCTTGGCGTCCACATTAATGCAGAAAGTTGTGAAACGAAAACGGAACTTTTCGAAAAAGTTGTCATTGCGGAAAAAAATTAAGGACGCCAGCTTTTGTTAACTTCAGAAGGAACATTTAGGGTTTAAGTTTCCATCATTCAAAATCTAAGATTTTCAAAGGAAATAATGCAGCCCCGTGTCAGAGTTTGTCGGCTAGATACTCGCAAGGAGACAGCTTGCGTGTGAGTTTCCTTTGCACATACCCCTCGCGAGTTTCCTCGGTGAATCTCATTACGGTTCGAGCTCAAATTGAAATGAGATACATCGAGGAAACTCGCGAGGAGTACGCGCGAGGTAAACTCGCGAGTAAGCTCTCTCCTCGCGAGTATCTGGCCGACAAAATCTGACATCATAAAAGATGATAAAGCAAAACGGCCGTAGACAAGCTCTGAGTCATTATTTATCCGAGGAAGACGGAAACTGGTCTGCGTCCAACTGGCATCTCTCCAAAAGGCCAAACTCTTTTTGGGAAAAAAATTACAAATAGCAAAGCACTACAGAAACTGTAAACTACGTGAATAGTAAGCTGAAGAGCTTTTTAATCCTTGTATCATCTAAAAAAAAAAAAACAAGTCTCTAAACTCTCTCTTGAAGAACCTTTTGTTGATTTTTCATTACAGGCCAAGATTTTGTCATATTACCCGAAAATAACCAACTTTGTTACACGTCACATGTCAAGGCCAGTGGTTTATTCCGTGAATTGGGCTGTCGATGTTACTTTTGAAACGGAATGGATTGATGGAAAGAAAGAAGAGCTCACCCAGTCCAGCTTGATGTCTCATTAAAATTACGCTTATGAACGTCAAGAAAGAGCAAAACACGTCTTTGCAAGTATCGTACAAGGTAGACACGTGAAAAGTCAGACGTTGGTCATTCAATTTAGCACGTTCCGTAACAACCTTAGCATAAGTAAGCAAATTCTTCATACTGTTCTCTATACATTTCCTAAGGTGCTGACAAGGAGAATTTGTTTAACAATCAGGAGAACCATTTAGTCGGTGATCAGTACCTTTTTCTTGTGACCTTAACGTGTGATTCAGGAGTGATATTTAGTGGAGAAATTAGACGCTTGTCACTCTTCGGGATTAAGAGAAAAAAAAGCGCATTACGAGTGTGTTGCTGTTCCAAACCCCTCCCCCCCCCCCCCCAACCCGATGTTATCACCAGGCCTTGAGCTTTGAGCTAGGTCCGCCACTGATCATAACAACTAATCAGAACCAAGGAAAAAATTACAAGAATTCAATGAAAACTTGGAGTAAAAGGGGAGAATATTGTCTGAAGTACAGAAAACGCAACTTAACTCTTGATTGGTGTTACGTTTGAATCTGATTGGTTAGGACGATGACGTGCCTTCGTTAGACCAATCACAGAGCGAATTGGTTAGTTTCGAAACTCAATCGAAATAACTGTGGTTATCTTTTCCTAAGAGTGTAGCAGATGATGAGAGAAGAGTTTCCTGATATGACGCAGCGTTTCGTCTCGGTCGAGAGAGCCATATCAAATACCTGTCGGAATTTTCTAACATCACGCTCAAAGTCCCGTTCGAAAAGTTCGAGATGTTGTCAGTCAGAGCCTCTATCACAGAACGAATTTCCAACCGTACGTTCACAATTTACATTTATGTAATAATAATAATAATAATTATTAAAAAGAAAAATTAGTCGTCTTTTATTGGGTGTTCAGATACTCTGCGTCAAGAGTTAACAGGATATGTTGTTTCTTAAAGACGTTCCACTTAGCCCTTGGTAACCTAACATTCTCCGTACTGTTTTCTATATATTTTCTAAGGCGCCGATAAGGAGAATTAGATTAACATTCAAGAGTTTCATTTGTTGGCGACCATGCCTTTATTCTCTCTACCTTAGCGCTTGGTTTAACGGGGGTGGGGGTGGGGGGGTAGGGGGTGACACTAAAAGGAGAATCAGGCGCTGGTCACTGTACCAGGCACCCAAACCAGTCCTGTTTGTTTCTATAGCTGATAGTTTTATTGTATCATTAGCGCTTGGTTTTGCGGGGGTGGGGGGTGGGGGGTAGGGGGTGACACTAAAAGGAGAATCAGGCGCTGGTCACTGTACCAGGCACCCAAACCAGTCCTGTTTGTTTCTATAGCTGATAGTTTTATTGTATCATTAGCGCTTGGTTTTGCGGGGGTGGGGGGTGGGGGGTAGGGGGTGACACTAAAAGGAGAATCAGGCGCTGGTCACTGTACCAGGCACCCAAACCAGTCCTGTTTGTTTCTATAGCTGATAGTTTTATTGTATCATTTTCAAGACTTTTGAAATCCCCATCTTGAATGAAAGCAGAACAGCATTACGGGCCTGTTGAGTTGCCGGGACTTTCGAGAAACGGGTCCCTGGGCATGATGTCAGTATTTGGTGTAGAGAGGTGCAGTTTTTCAGCATTTCTTTTCCATAACTCACTCTTATCAGTTTATTGTGCTCCTGGCCAATGACTAAATTTCTCTGACCATGCCTCTCCTTTACTCTTTAAAGTTCTTTCAGAATATTAAGACGATGCCCCAGAAAGAGCGAACGGATCACGCTCGCGTTTCGCAGCGGGACCTCGGCCCAGCCCCTCTCGAAACTTTGTGCCCATAGTCACTCAATGGTTTAAAAGGATGCTGTAGGCCCTGGGAAGACTTTTAAGTCTTCCTAGGGTTAGTCTTCCCAGTCTTCCATTCCCTACTTAAAAGTATTGGAATGTTCTTTCTGATGCCCATGTGGTACAGTTGGACCAATCTAAACCGTTTACGCACCGGCTGAACAAAGAAAATTTAACTCGGGGTTCTTTTGTTGGCGGGTACCGTTCCTTTGGAAGAAAAGGAAAAGTCCATGTTAATGAAGGTCATTGACAGTTTATCGGTTATTTGCTATCGATCTAAGAAAAGAATCAGCGTTTCATCTACATCGAAGTTTTCGTTATTTTGCCGCGCAAGCCGCCAGGGAAGGCCTTGAAGCGTTAGGGGTGGAGTACGGAGTGGGTGAGGATGATTCGAGAGGGGGGGGGGGGGGAAGGAGTGTTAATGCAGTTAAAAATGTTCATGATACCGTTGAGATTCCAAATTCACGAGAGGTTTCAGACAAAAGGTTAGATTCAAGCGAATGACAATTAAGTCATTTTAAGGGAGGGGTGAATGAAGGTAGAATTTGTTGTTATTGAAGTCGGACAAATGCGGCGTGGCAAAAGAAAAACATTCCAGACAGGTCAATTGTAAACTTGACAACCCAAGGTTGTTTTTGTGCTTGTAATCTCGTTAGATAACTGTGGATAATTGAACAGCGCAACGCTGTTAGAAAGTAAGAAGATTTTCCTGTCTTAAATTTTCCCTGCTTCCCTGCTGACTGTATAGGTGTGACTTTCCTTTTATTAATGCGACCAGCTGGTCATGATGACGGAGAAAAACGGCGAAGAACTGGGAAAAATAAACGCTAAATTTACGTGAAAGCCGACCCTTAGTCTCCTGGAATCTGATGCACTCAACGAAGTCGTGATATGTGTTTTGTTGCGATAGGTGAAGAATTTCCAACGACGTTTTTTTTTTTTGCGCAGAAAACGGGAAGACTAAACGAAGAACCGTTAAAGGCGGGCGATTTCGAGTCCTTAAAATTATTTTTTTCACGTTTTGCTAAACTCTTAATGAACGCAAACGCAGTTGTTTACCATAAGCAATTTGCTGCTGGGAGAACTGATCCGTTGACATCCATTGGGATTAGGAAAGCGGCGAGTTACTTGCAGAGACCGTTGATTCCACACAGCACGAAGTCTGTGTAACCCGCGGTACTGTTGCTTTTTATATACCAAAGGTCACTAAGAGGTATGTTGTGTTTGCAAGTTCTTTCTCAGTGCAAAACCATTCATCATAGCTCATATATTGCAATCCCATCGCGATATTTCACATAACGTTTAGAGCTTAATGGGGAGAGGTCATCGAAATATAGTTTCCGTGGTTTTTATCAAATTGCTAACGACAAAGTTGTTTCAACTGAAATTTTCCAAAGCATTTTTCCCTCTGAGCGAGTATGGTGAATTAGTATTGTTTTGTGTATTAAAGAAATGTATTAACTGAAAGAAATTCACATCATTCGACGTACGACGGATGTGCAGTAATGTGGTTCATACAGAGAAGATTTGTTTGTTTCATCGAAGCTAGTTTTTACCAAATATCTGTTGTCACCTCGAGTTTTGCTCGTGATGTTGTTATTAAGTACTAATGTAGGCTTAGGCGGGTTGTAAGACAAAATTGTTTTTGTCTAAACCACTTCACACAGCGTGACCTGACATTCGTTGAAATGAATCGGTGAAATATCGAGTTGTTTCTCAGGGACAATATCAGCTTTTTTATTTGCCCTCTAAATTTAAGAAACATCATCAAGTTTATATGTTGTATTTGAACAGTAACAGTCCTTAACGTAATGTTGGCCCGCTATATTTTACATAATCAAAATATGTTTAGGTGCCACCGTGTTAAAAACGTTACCTTCGGAGCTGAGTAAGAAGACGGAAAGATGTTAAAATGTATTAAGAGTTGATACTCTTTTTGCCATTGCTTAGAATATTTTTATCAAGGAAGTCGAAGCAGTTCTGCAACGTTTGATATGTCTTCCGTTTTAAAAATTTCTTGTTATTGTGTCACTGACTGTTTAAATGCATAAAGGCGAATGCCTTCGGCCGTTTTGGCCACGAAACAGGCTTGATAATTACAGTGAATGTCGTTCTTCATGTTTTTTGTTCTATGTGTTCCGTTGCACATCGCCACATGTACTAATTCCAAGAGAAAAGAAGCAAGCATTTTCGAAAGATTTCGTGCTACAGTTAGCCTTTGCGTTCGTTTGATCAAGTTAATGCAAAGTACTTTGTATTCAGCGAAGGGCATTTATCTCTAAGAAATATGGTTTTCACGTTCAGTCAAATAAGAAGATCGAGCGATGGAATAAACTTAAAATTTGGCTAGAAATTTGTCTTCCTTTTTCGTGACGAAGCTAAGGAAGAACTTCATAAGGGAAGGAAGTAATTCGGGAAAAAGATATACAGGAACTTTAAAATAATTCGTGAGTTCTCGAGCATTAATTAGCGCAAACCTAGTTTTGCAGTTCAGAATCTACATCCTATAAAATATCGCCCCAAGTCCTCTAGAAATATCTCTGTGGGTCTTAAATTTAAAAAAAAAAGTTACGAAAAACTTCTCGTGCAAGCTGTTCTCCCGGGGGGCATTAGGCGGAAACATGGACTCTGCTAAGGTAATTCATGTCACTCACTCGAAAGCCTATTGTTTTTTAGGGAGAAAATACGACGTGAAACCACTTTTTTTAGTTTTTCATTCGAAAATGTCTCCAAATCTTAACGTCTTGAGATGTTTATTTGAATTTTTCTCGTCAATGTTGAGATCTGTATCCATGTTGCCTACTTTCAGCTATGGAAAAATTCAGGTTGTATATTCACCGATGAAGTCTTTGACTCAAAAGCTGCTATATATGTTTAATTCTTGTAAATGAGAAATATCTGACCCTAAAAAGCCTGAGTGCTTTTCTGAATTGACAGAGAGTGTGGGATGTGGAAATAATCTGCTAAGATTAGCATGCTGTAATGATATTTCGCCCGCGCAGTGTTTGATAGCTTTTGATGGCAAACACAGTTGATCATGCAAGCTTTTACCGATAAATATGCGACTTACGATGCTAGTTTGCCTTTACATTAACCGTAATAAAAAAACTTACTGCTTAGTAGTTGAGCATAAGTTGTTTTATTTAGAAAGTGTTGAACTTGCGAGGACGGATCCTTGTAATGTGTTGAGATGGAAGCTGTACGAGAGATTCTTACAAAAGCCTGCGTTGATCTCTGTGTGGTGTGCAAACGGACGTTTTAATATCTAAATTTAACAGCACTTTGTTTAAAGCTTTTAGTTGAATATTCTACTTTGCCACACAAGTAATCTATGTGACTTAAGTCGAAGCTAGTCTGCGTAGGACTTGGCGAAGTTTTGCAGAGATTTTTGCGTAATAGAGCTTCCGATCAAAGCTCAAGTTTTGACCGAGTATCTTCATTTTATCTCCAATATCAAAGTCTGCAACATAAGCTATATTGTCATAAGCTTCACGTTGTTCCATATTTAAGAGGTTATGAGCCTGAGTTCCTAAAACAGTATATTTTTTAGATGCGAAACAAGATACAAACTACATAAAACTACTATGTATCTAATACCGCAGTACAAAATATATGAACTTCATATATTTCATTGTAGCTCAAGATACAAACTTTTAAACATCATTGAACCTCAAACTATTCGTCTATAAGACGGAACAAATAGAAATCAATTTTCTGACTTGAAAATAAATATGACTTAAAAAAATGGTACACAAATGAAATCTAGTGACAGAGTGTTAAAGACATTTCAGTATAGCTTTCAGTTTCAGTTTTCTTACAGGGAAAACTTTCTTCTTTCGTAGCAGTGTTTGGCACGATCTGATATCAAATACAGTCTTATTTTTGATTAAGGAAACTCGTTACGTTGGTATCATTCTATTTTTGTTCTGTTTGAATTTAAAGATAAAAAAAGGTATCAAAAGATCAAGGACGACCTTCTTGAACTTGGCAAAGCTCGGTAAAAAAAGAATGTAATTGTCTTAAACCAATTATGGAAAAAAAGATTCTCTCACGGTTCTTTAAATGATAGCCAAGAACGTAAATGCGAAAAATTTTCACGATAGTTGTGCAGCAACTTAGAAAATAATTAACAGATTGTGTGTTCATTCGACTTATTTCAACATTTACAGCATAATTACGCACCTGTACTTTCTGATTAATTTGATGAGACTCTCGAGAAAGTCGCGGGAAAACAGTTATGCTGCCAAAAGCAAAATGTCTATGCTTTCAGAGGTGAATATAAGAGATTTAATGTTAATTTATTAGTAGGCGATTTGTCGGTTTGTTCTTTGGGGGTTAACACCTTTAAATATGTTTTCTCATCAGTTACAGTATTGTGCAACAGAAGTTATTCACACCAAGGGCTATTTTAACTAAGCAATCTGCTCTCAGATATTTAAGGAAACAATGGACAATAATGTAACCAACTTGAACAAAGAAACTGTGTTCTTGTGTTACAATTGTAACTAATATAAAAATTACTTAATTTGCTCACAATATCCTCTGAACAGAGTGGTAAAAAGGCTTTCTTTACGAGCAATCAAGAGTCACAAACGACGGCTATGTTCACGGACCATAAATTTTGGAAAATGCTTGTGCATCTTCCAAGCAAGGCAACACGAAGTTACTGCTTCATGATTGAATTTGTTTGAAGAGTCACACCCAATTTTGTCCAAACCTTATGGCTTGTTTGTTAAATGTTCTCAGTCAAAGTTGGGTGGATGATAGACATGAAAAAGCTGTAGGAGTATCACGCATCTCGAAAAATAGAACTCAAAATACAACAAAACATTATTGCCAGTTTCTTAATTTCATTTAAGCAGTCACATATTGAGGTTTATCTATAAAATTTAAAGTTAGACCCCTCTTTACAGAATAACAAGCAATACCATATGATAGTTCTGCACAGTAGGTTTTAATTCAATAAGATTTTTTTTTAAAAAACTACACAGAGTGAACCAATTTGTACAGCATCAAATCAGCCGTATTACTTAATAGTTCTTCATCAAAGAACAGAGCATTAACCCACCTCTGAATGGTCACACACAACTGTTTTACTCACAGAACTGAAAGGGAGAGCCAGTTCGTACAACATCAAAACACTTCCACGTAAAGTACTGCTCAAGAGCCTTTTTAAATTGATATAAATTAGCGTTATAGGTTTACTAATTTTTATGTCCTATTCCGTAATACTTAAACTTGTACAGTGATGAGAGCATAAACTTCTTATAAGTACAATTTTGAAGGATTGTGTTTCCTTCTAGATATCAACAGTTTACAGCTCATTTGTGCAGGAAAAACAAAACAAAACCTGTTGATGCGCAAAATGGTATCAAATATGTAAGGCTTCGCTGTATGCTTTGTAAAGGTGCTTTCATTCCTTTAGCTGTATAAACCCTGTAATCATTTGCAGTCTTAACTCTGTAATCTTTTGAACATCATTACTTCTGGTCTGTTTCGAATGTTGGCAGAAAGTTGACCATTGTGAAGTCAGTGCTCTTCAGTGATCTCGCTGAGAGACCACCGATTCAAGAGTTAGCAAGCAGAAAAGCTTTGTAAATTGTTCTCAGACGATCAGGGCAGAGAAACTTTGGCAATCTTTCCTTAATACGATTAATTCTTCTGAAACAAGGGACATTCATAGCCTGTTCTCAATAATTTAAGAAACTTCGGTCCGTAATTCCCGTCAACTGACAAACTTTATGAATTTCCGCCGTTAAGAAGATGTTTCTCAAAATCCAAGCTTTTCGCCAGCGGATGAAAGGTAAGATTTTCAGGACAAACTTTGGTTTTATAACAAAGTTACTAACAATGGTTGGACGTTTTTTGTTACAAGATTTACTTTGTACCGTCCTCGAGAAATGATTTTCAACTTTTACCTTGGATAATCTTCAAGATATTTTCACATTTTGGCTCTTGAAACCCTGTCTTTGAATTATCAGAGCTTCCTTATTTATTGTTCCCTCGAAAGACAAAAGATTGATTTACTGAATACAGCTGCGAACACTTCAAATCAATAAATGTTGAAAATTGTTATCAGAAAGACAGATTTTTTTTTCCCAATTAAGCATCGTCTGATCCAATCAGTCCTAAAGGGAGTCTTTATCTTTTTAGAAACCTTCACATTTTTTGCAACAAAGGTTAAATGTTGCTTTATTCAGAATAGTGTTTTCGAATGCTATTTTTACATTTGTCGTGCGCCTACCATTTTGGATCGATGTGATGTCTGACTTTTGTTTTATCCACTTTGTTACTATCCTTATAGTTAACCTTCTAAAGCATCGTACCTCTTTTTTTTCTTAAATGTAACAGCTCAGTGTATTTCGTCGATGATTTCTCCATTTCGTTACAGTTTGTTAGATTTCGTTAGATCCTCTACCAGGGAGATCTCAAATCTGCACGAGTCTTCAATTACAGTTCTTTTAGAAAATCAAGTCAACGGATGGTAGTTGGACTCAATGAATGTGGGAAAATGTTTTACAGCAAGCGGGACTCGATGCTTTTTCGCGTTTATTTGTCGGTTATTTTCCTATTTATTTGCTTTGGGGTTGAATGTCTTTATCGTCGTAACTGCGATCGCAGCTCAACTTTTTACATTCAGAGAAGACGCACCCTCTTGCAAGAGGTGGGAAAAATGAAGTTTTCGTCCGGAGGATCTGTAAAAAATGTCTATAGATTGACAGAAACTGTACGATCTGTATTTGGAAGTTACAAAGAACTCCGTCAGAACAGAAGATACCCAAATGTAATGAATGTGTAAAATGAATTTTAATTAATAATGATGTCGCAGACACAAGAGTTGCAATTGTGCTTGTATGACTCCTTTGGTAGCTTTTATGTGGACTCTGAAATTACTTGAAACTCCCTTGAATGCAACAAAAGAGTTACTTCACAATGTTCTTGTTGCATGGGGTGTACAAGATGGATTATTCAAACTGCCTTATTTTTCTCTTGGCAGCTAGAGAAACCAGTCTTAAGAATAAAGCTATTTACCTGTTAAACACATGAATTTTCCTAGTATGTGAATTTTATTGATCAAAACCCATTTTACTTTCTGGAAGTGCATACAGCTGTCTATTTAGCCACCTATTTATTGAAAACTGTTCTTAGTCATTGTAAAATGCCAGCTGTATACAATTTTCTTATGCTTAGCAACCTGTATCCTTGATGCATTTTAAAATGTAGCTTAATGCTCACAGTGTGAGCGAGATGGAAGAAATAACAGTTTGGGTTGTACCGTTGACAATACTCAGTATGTTTCCGTTTCAATTATTATGTATGGTGGTGCATCAGCGGAAAATCTCGCTCGACGAGGAAGCGGTTAAATGTCCTCTGCTGGAAAAAAGGGAGAAAATGGATGTTACGACATTTGTTTTACTCTTCAGGAGAAACCTTTTTCGAACTGCCAGTTAGAAAGACAAGAAATCTTATTTACAACCCCATGCAGACTGTACACTTATTGCTGCACAGAAAAGCAATCGTTTAGCTGGACATTTCAGAAAGAAATTGACCACAAAGAAATCGTTTAATTGCAATAAAATGTAACTAAACCTTTACACTGTCCAACTTCAGTTATGTTTCTGTTTCGAATGGGAAAGTGAACGCTCCCTAGTCTTATGACTTAGCAACTGATTAGGAAAGTACGTGTCCTAGATTTTTCTACATAAGTATGTCTTCTCGATGCAGTTTAGAAGTATTAATACCGGTCTCCTCTACGAATATTCCTCGGCCTAAATCTCTGTACAAACTGAATAAACTCAGCGTTATTTTAACAAGGAAGTTGAACTCACTATAAACGGCAACACAGTAACTAATGGTGCAACACTTGTCTGTCTTACTTTTTCTAACTTGCGTGGGCCGAGGTAACCTCTCGAGGAATTCCCTTGGTCTTATTTAACTTGTCATGAGTCACAGATGCAAGCAATTGGGAAACCAATGAAAACAAAAACGCGAAGGTTCTAGAACCCTTTCGAAATGCATCACTCTACAAGGGTAGGGTAAGGTAGACGTGGGATAAACTCGCCAAGAATTTCACGAAAATTTCGCAATTAAGCATTCTTCCTCCTTAATTTGACAGTTCAGCTCTCAGAATCTTCTTCGTCATTTCTAAATATCGCTAGTACTGCCGTAATTCAGTTTTGACTGAGGAGGTTATGTAAGATCGTGTAGGAAAAATCCCAGAATTGAATCTCTCCTCTAAGATTAAGACATTAACCTCAAATATCGGTGTCACCTTGCAGGTTCTAGATTTTGTAGCATGGCAAAGATTTTTTTCAGCTAATCGGCATACTTTAATAGTTTTCTTCGGCAAGTAAACGTTTCATTAGCAACCGTTTTTTGTTGGGCTCATTGCGCTCGCTTTGCGAAAATTTCTTTCCCCTTTTGAAGATTACGGCGTACAACAAGCCGTGTTGGCTTATGTCCAACATTGTTTCCTTGATATGGGAACGTCTTTTCATAAACGTTCATCTGAAGGTTAAGAACGGGTGGAATTTTGCACCGGTTGCGAAAATGTCACGAAGAGTTAACTCTGCGACAGTTTTAAAGCGGCAGCAAGTTTTTCGTCAGCTTCTCATGAAAATCGCAGAGAGCTTCAGTGTACGAGAAACATTCATATTTCAAGTTAGTGTGAAATTGTAACAAGCATGAGTGTTTGTGTATTTATGCCGGAAAAGCACTTCCGAATTCTGCAGCCTATAACTGTCAACGCTTATTTCTGTAAAGTATGTTTACTTGTTCATTGTTCCTTTAATACGGTTGCCTGTGGATTCAATCTTAAGTCGGTGTTTGACTTTCTCTCGTGACATCATCCTCACTGCCGATGTTCTGGATTTAGTCAGAAAATTGTAAAAAATAGGCTTTAGCGATGAATGTTAAATGAACTGCGGATATCATTTCGCATCTAAACATGTTACATCTTCAAAATTCTTATTTCGATTATGTTGTCAAACTTAAAAGTTCTGTAATCCGCGCGCAATGTATTATTGTAAAAGTGTTTTAAAGACAGATCCTCTTTGCTAAATTAGAGGCCGAATCAGTTAATTTTTTTTTTGGGTCTTCCCTTTCGTGTCTTTGGGTAATAAATAGCTTATAAAGTAATTTAGGAACTTTCTTGTGCGTTTCTGTCACCTGTTATCAATAGATAAATCGTTAAACTGTTGTTGTTTTTTCCGAGTGACTATTACTTTCATAAGGGGGATCGTGTTCAAAATTCCTCAAGCAGTGACCTGAACACTGTTGTTATGATAAAATACGAGGTCGACCCCAAGACCAACTGGTTCTGAAGGCGCGAGACATTTTGAGGTTTGGAGATAATGAAATCTAAAGGAAGTTCTTGGAATGCTACTCTTTCCGATCTCTCATTGCGGCCGGCATAATCGGGAAGGCCTCACGGAAACTCCACGTAAACTCTCGTAACATAGCCATGCGCTTAGGATTAAGATTTTTTTTCGCGGGAAGGTCGGCCCACTCTCGATCAATTTTGCATCCCGCGGGAAAAGTTAGTGCAGAACAACATGCCAGTACCTCAAGCCTATAGCAACCCAACAAATTTTTTTTTTATTTGATTTCATTTCCGGTAGCTTTGCTCGCCTGTCAATCATTCGGCGTTTTCAAAGGCGAGAGGGTGGTCTTGGCTCTTGTGCGAAGCAAACTGCGCGGGTCTAGTTGACAATGGATCACGCGAGAGCCAATCACAGCGACGCTACTAAGTTGTATTAGTCAATTAGCGCACAGCCACACGATAGTAAATTTGCCAATGATTTGTGTTGGAGACAACAACAGAGTAAACTTAGAATAGCGCCTCAAATGCGAATTATTGCGAGTGGGGAAAGGAAGAGGAACTTAAAACTCCCACGCTTCTCGTTGATCGACGTATTCGGTAAAAATTCCAAGGCGATTACAACATCTCAAGGCGCGGTCCTAAAAATTCGAAGCGCACGGGCAAAGGTTTCATTCAAGCGTCGCGCGCACAGCACTGAAATTATTTTTCAAGTGCGCGCACCATGAGTGAGCCTAGCACGGGAACAGATGAAGCCAACGCTAAGGACTCTTCGACGGAAGAAACACAGGAAACAGTGAACGAACCTGTTCAGGATGAAAAGCCGTTGTCTGCAACGGAAGTGCCCAGGAAAGGCAAACGAGGAAGGCCGCGAAAGAACTTTGCCGAGGTAGAGTGTGTGGTAAACAAATGTAACATGTTACGGAGCTGCCTCGTACAGATCATGGTGGCGAATTTTGGAACATGCAGTAGGGTCATATCAGAGAATATGAGGTCATTTGGCGAGGACTAAATTTAGCGCAGCTTGAATATCAATGGTAAATGTTTGTTAACTTTCTCACCGCAGAAACATGAGGAAGATGGAACACCCGTGATAAAAAGGCCTAGAGGGCGACCAAAAGGCTCAAAAAATAAAAATCCCAAGGTAGGAGATTTCATTGGTGGTAAATTTGTCTTACCTTCTGCACGCCGATATTGTACGTTAACTTCCATTCTTTCAGTAGCGTGCTTTATATTAACTTATTGTATTGCTATAGAATCTCTGTTATGCATGTTTTATGATTAATATTTTGGCTCAGATTGTAGTCGCTCGAACGAAAGATTAATCCCGCTGTCCCGTGATGTTGCGTGCAGAAATTTTTTTGTGTACGGGCCGATTCCCGATTTCCCGGTGCTTCGCTAAAAAAAAATACACTTTTGAGAGCTGTTTTTCGTCGTTTCTGGTGCCAGGCCAAAGAAATGTAACTTTGCACTTGAGTTTTTCCGTTGAACACGCTATTGTTATGTGCTTAATAATGCAGAAAGACACAAGTGCCAGTCGCTTTGTACTCTCAATGTTTACAACTGTGATGCATAATAACTTGGTTATGCGTGCTAAGCATCACTAAGCAGAGATATCGAGGCACTCCCCCAGACACGAAAGTCCCGCGGCCGCCAATAACTCGCTAAATGCGCTCGCACTCGCTTTGCGCATAATGTTACGGAGAATTTACTTTTCTTTTTACTCAACTTCCGGTAATTAAAACCCGTGTGTAAAACTTTTCGCGACCGTTTGTTCCTCGAAGCATGAAATTCTCCGCATAGTTTCGCGCAGTACACCCATAAATCACGTGAGGTTTATAACAACGCATGCGTGCGTGTTTCGCGTACAGCACGTGTTTTTGGCTGTTGTTTTCGCGGGAAAAAAATTAGCGCGCCATGTTGGAACATCGCGTCTTTCAATGACATCGTAATAAAGAACTTCCACGTGCGCGGTTTATTTCGAATGTTTTGTCAAGGATCTTTTGTTTCACATCTGCACAATGTGCGAAGTGTCTTAGATCGGAAAGCACAGACACTATGAAAAGTTCACAATTGTGATATTGAGGGATAAGTCCGGTGCCCGATAAGAAACGATAAAATTATCTAGGAAAATGGAGTAGAAATCAATGGATGTAAGGCTGAAATCAAAAGCCGTTGCCACGCGTTTAAAAAAAATCGATATCCTACGCGGATGTAAATGTGGGTTAGACTTCCTATTTAAAAAGCGGTAGTCAATTGGAGATTCATTTAGCGATGAGAAGGTGTATAAAATGTGACCCTGGTGGATTATTTTTCCACGTGGGATTCATGACGCGCAGTACAAACATTGTACAATGGTCGCTCATTGAAATCGCTGATTACCTTGTGACCTTCGGAAGAAAAAGCTTTCAATGAATTTAAAGGGAAGTTATGCCCCTGCGCTAATTTTTGTTAGTTCATGCTTTTGAAAAACACCTTGTTCAAAATACTTTCTACTTTTAAAGCAGAACACTGTTGACGCACTCTTAAGGAGCACGTGCATTCGACGCGGTATCTCCGATCGAATTTAATTGTCGGTTTTAAAGCGTTGGTGTTCTCCATTTCTTTTAGAATTTTACGAAAATTACACGGACTGTCTTTGAGTTGGAAGGTTTTTAGAAGAATGGCAACGTTTCGACATACTATTTTCAAATACATACCGGAAACCGCAAGAAAGGACCTTTCGCTTTCGTCTTTTGTTTAGCTGGAAAGAACGTTAAGATAACAAAGTAGAGCAAAGAAACACTTTTATTATCTCTGTTTTATTCTAGCCTAATGTTATTTTGCTGAACAATTACAGTGAGGTACCTGAGGAAAAAAAACAGCATAACTTTCGCTCGTGTGTTGATGCGATTGCACGGATCACACGCTTTAAAATTTAGATTTTCTAATTCACAGTTTCACTGTGTCCGTCCGGCCACCCACTTGATATGCTAATCGAGACAGATTTGAAAACAATTTAGCGATATCGCTTAATCATTTTTAATCCCACAGCCGGGTATACATTGCAGGTGACACATTGCCTTAAAAGAAACTTTGCTCAGGCTTCCTTTGCATTTTATCAACAATGTCAACTTTTCAAGTTCTGCTCTGCAGCTGCTAAGAGATGGAGGTTGCTTCGAAGCATCTTCCTGTTTCGGTTTTGTTCCGATTTCTCTCCTATGACGGTCAATGTGAAACGGTTAATCACGCCTTATTTGAAATTCATCAGAAAAAAATAAACGTTAAGCATTTAAACATGCTATGTAACACTTTGAGACCGACGGATATAATACCCAATCCTCGAAAATTTCCGTTTTTCTAAACCTAATGAATCGATGGTGGATAATTTACAATGTAACTTTCTCTTTATAAAACGATATACAATTGGCTCTATTCCTTTAAGTTTTTTTTGTGTCACCTTTTTTTCCATATAAAGACTTGGGAAGTCAAAAATAAAAATAGAAATGAAAAAAAAAAGATTAAAAGCACATGAATATTTTAATCACTTCACCTAAAAAAAATTTCACTGCTTTTGAGAAACTGTAATATTGCACAATCTCTTTCACTGAATCTTGGTTTTATTTGTTTTTGTTGGTTGGTGATATTAATTAATAAACTAGCACATGGCCATGAGATTTAATGAAGGCTGTTTTGACCGTTGTTATAGATGTATAAGGTCAGTGGAAGGCTATTTTGGGACAACAGTCAACAACAAAAAAAACTGTTAGTCATGCAAAGCAGAAAAAAAAAACTAATTGAAAGAAGTAGGACGTCTGGATCCTTCTCAAACTTTCGGAGATGGATGCCTAACGAGTGCTGGACAAGTCTTTGTCTATTTTCTGACCTTTTTTGTCATAAGTAATTGTGGGCAATGTGTTTGTATGCGAAATGTTTTTTTATTTTTTGTTTTCACTGTGGCAAAGCATAGATGTCTACAATGGAGGGAAAGATTTAGTTTGGTCAAAGGAATTTTTTAGATTCATTTTCATTAGGTTGCTTAAAATAGGCATTTTTTTCAAAATCATACACATTGTAATATTGGTGGATTGTCTATGATCAGAAATACATAAAGTAAAATTGTAAGCTCTTTTAATCATAAATCATAGGGAAATAATTCTAAATTAAGGTCTGAGGAATGTAGATTACGAATGATCCAAAAATTTTGACTGTAAAAGAAAGAAAAGGAGAAAAAATATACAAAGAAATGGACAGGAACAAAAACGAGATTAACTTCCCCTCATAATTCTCTAAAGAAGTCTAGAGTATTCCTTTACTCATGGTTTTTTCAAAACATAAAGGGGGAAAGTTCACAAAGAAACTGTGGGGCCGTGTTGGTGGGGGTGTATAACAAGGTAATTTCGGTTTTATCAACTAAGTTGAAAATGTTAATTGACCACCGCAAACAGTTTCAGAGCTGAAGTTTTGAACAGTAGTCCTGTGTCATTCTCTCTGATGAAGGGCTAATGTTTGAAGGTTAGCTTCAAAACTCTTTATGGTATCCAATTCACATTATCAACTCAGTTGATAAAACCAAAATTTAAACCTTATTTAAAAATATCTCTTATTCCCTTACGGTACAACATGCAGGCTATTATGACATGTTCATTAAGACAACGTGGGATATTTGTAATAAGTGGTATGGATTAGCAGTCTTTGTAGCTCCTCTAGCTTATTTTGCAACAGCAACAACATGTTGGATTGGTCTGCAAGCTGAATACCTCCAACAGCTGCTTCTTCCATATTTAAATACCCTATGAATGAAATATAAACAACACATGCATGGAGCCTTGTAATCAGGTTATTGACTGAGCTGGAAGTCTTCAAATCTGTTAAAACACTTTGTATTCTAAGGGTTGCTTACAATTAAGCAAACAACTTGCAACAAAAAAGACTATTATCAAAGATGAACAAAAGTGCTCTATATTCATACATTTGGATATTTTCCAAAAACTACAAAGCTTGGTGATGAACATGTCCATTGTTTGAATTTGGGAAGATTTCTTTAACTTTAACTTTTCCCAATCATCAGCCCTGAATAAGCAGAATGTGAAGATTTGAGTATAATATCATTAAAAAGGTGTGTTTGTGAAATTCATCATCAATTTTTTCTCCATTAAAAATGTTCAAAGGAATTCCCCTAATGAAAATATTTACTTCTATCATTGGTTGTAGTATTTTTAACCCTTTCATCAAGGATGAGGACATTTACATCAATATTGATTACCCAATCTTTTTCATTGTTAAAAAGAAAGTTAAATGAAAAAGAGAATAAAAACAAAAAAGTTTATAAACTGAGGAATACTGGATTTAAAATTCCCTTGATCCTAAGGAATACTGGATCTCCCTCAGGTTAAAATGGACTGCCATAGGATGTAGCCATGCATTTTACTGTTTGTGGTATGAGATATAATATGAATCCCAAGGAAATTAGGACATCAAAGAGACATTTAGGGTTTTCCCCTATACACATGTGCTGTGCTCGATTCCAGTTTACGCTAGCAGTCCGGGTTTAGATTTAGCCAGGTCATTGTGCTGTGTTCTTGCAAGGAAGACACTTACCTCTCAAAACCTATCATAGAAAGCTGAAAAATTGTGGGGGGGGGGGGGGTTAACTTATCTAGGAGGAGTACCAATACTCCCTTTATGCCACGTGCAGAAGCCGGGATAAGCTCCAGCAGGGTGTACCACTCAGCTCAAGTGCAGATTTTATCATTGCCTCTTGACACCACAACTCTTTCTCTATCCTTCTGACTCTCGTAATTACTAATCTAACCCTTTTGTGACACCCTCAGTTCCCCCCCCCCCCCCTGCAGGACCCATGTTGATAACAGTTTTTATAACTGAATTGGTTATCCTGCATAAATATGTTATTATCGCAGAGAAATCAACTGAATGCTACATTCTAATCAGGCAGCACAGGGCGAAAATCGTAACCTGTGACCCATGGAGTAAAAAATAAATGTACATTAACTAATCCTAAAAAGCTTTTCCGTTGTGTGTTCTTATTATTATTATTATTATTATTAACTCCCAAGATCAGGCTCTGATTGTTTGAAGAGTGGGTAACATTCTCTACTGGATAATTCTCTATCTGATGGATAACAGTACATTTTGGTAATGCTCGACTGTTGGACAGCAATGTATCTATTGGATAGCATTATCTGCTCTTTGAACAACAGGGGCCTAGTTATAAATATTCTCCCCTCAAATTGCTACACATTTCCTTAGAAGATAGTTAATATGGGAATTGGTGTTAGATCAAGAAAGCGATTTCATCCTGATAGGCTTGGGTGTTCTCATTACCTGTTTGCTAGATAATGTATGGATATCATAGGGAGATTAAGTTACATGTGAATCACTTCTGGGAGTTTAGGGGGTTAAGTCATCTTTACTTCATTTAGTCATGAAGTTGTTATAAAAACTGGGAAACACACTGACCAGATGGATAGATATATTGCATGAGAAAGTTTGAAGGCTTCAAAAAAGTTGATTATTTTGTTTTTTCGACAGCCAAAACCAGTTCCCACTGGACCAAAGAGGCCAAGAGGAAGACCTAGAAAATGGGTAGGATAAATCTACTGAAAAGACCCATAAAGATTTCGATGATATTTCTTTTTATCTCCTTGCAATCTGATTGGCTATTGACAATGCAATTTATTTATGAATTGCTCTATTTTTCGCTCTAAATTGCATCCTTTACCCAGAGAATAAGAGAGCACCACTACAACAAAATAACCAATTATATTTCATGGCTTATTTAAGGTAAATTGTAAAACTGAAGGAAAATAAAAAACAAAGAAGCCAATGTAAAAGTGTTTCTGTTCCATGTTCTTTTACCAACAGGCTCAGTACTGGATTTTATTACACAACTCAGACAGTCAGAGGGCCAATAACTAAAATCAACCAATCAAAATGCTCTATTGCCAGTCAATATTCTCTCATTATTGGACCGGGCACTGTCCCGAATGGTCCCGAATGATACTGCACTTGTGTCCCTTTGAACTTCAGTCGAATAATAAATCTCTTATTAACCAAGCTTGCTGAGGACCGTACTGGAAGAGTATGGGCCCTCGGTCTTTTTTGTATGGACCTCGCTGCGCTCATTACATACTGTCAACACCTTAGGCTGATATTCTCCCAGTACGGCCCTCGCGCTTGTTTAATAAGATATATAAATTAAATATTTTCCCTGACTACAATACTGTGCTTGAGCCATAAAATCTTGTGAGTTTCAAAGTGGTTGTAATTCATTGGTAATTGAACTTTGTGTTGTGCATTTTTGGTTTAGAAGCGAGGGATGACAAATGGGAACTTTAAGTGGTGGCTGCCTTGCTAATTAATCAATGGTGTCTCCTGAAGATGGGGTTTATTTAATACAGCTTAAACTCTACATCATTTAGCCAGTAGATCTCATGAGAACAAAATTATTCTATATAACTTCTAATCCGTCATTTTACAGCCTCTTCCTGATGCATCTCAACCAAAGAGAAGTAGAGGAAGACCAAGGAAGAATGTGAGTGATGCTTACTTAAAAATCAAGGGGAATAAAAGGGAAGACGTACACCACTTTCATAAATGGCTGCCAGATTAATATTTTTTTGGTTAAATTTAAATTAGCCTTTCTTGCCTCGTTCTCCAGTACAAAATTCAAAAGAATAAAATATCTCAAGCGAGGCCAGAAAGGCCAATTCAATTTAAACAAAAGAATATTTATC
The DNA here is from genome assembly GCF_964205215.1 of Stylophora pistillata. Lineage (NCBI taxonomy): Eukaryota > Metazoa > Cnidaria > Anthozoa > Scleractinia > Pocilloporidae > Stylophora > Stylophora pistillata. The sequence continues at coordinate 3,547,478 of NC_142523.1, forward strand.
TGGCAGCCATTTATGAAAGTGGTCAGTGGAGAGTACATGTCCACTTTCATACTCCGCTCTCCAGTGAGTGCCCACTGCATGCAGCTCTCCATCACAAAACACCACTGATAAATGGTCAATAACAGTTCACAATTTTAAAACTTTGTCCCCCATAACCCACCCTCTCCTCCCCTATGCTCAAGGGCTCCTTGTATTTGTTCCCCATCACTAATTAACGATTATTCCACAAGCGCACGTTGGATATGAGATGATAGATAGCCAACGAGGCGCGTAGCGCCAAGTTGGCTATAATCATCTCATATCCAACAAGTGCGAGTGGAATAATTGTTTTATTAAAAACATTAAATTCAATATTAAATTTTACTTAATTTTTTTAGCTCCCTTTTAATTTTCAGCTGACGCATATGCTTACCATATTTGTAGATTATGGTATATTGGCTCATATACCATAATGGCTAAGCCAATAAAAAGTCTTGAGTTTCATAATATCCAATGATCCAGTTTTTAATAATAACAAATATCCTAAATTCAGCTACTTATTTTTCAAGGATATGATACTGTGAACAATTAAAGGGAGGAAAATCTACTGAAAGTGACAAGTTTCAGGCCATTTAGATGGAAAATAAGAAATTTAGTTTCCTTCAAGAAAACAGAAATTTTATTCAAGTTTTTTGGAAGCATAATTGTTCAAGCTGACATTAATTTTGTAGCAATTACTTTCCCCAAAATTTTAAGCATAAATACATTCAAAACAAATTTTTTTATCTCTCCATCACAAGTTAAGTTCCAACGACCACACTTAACTCTGCACTTAAAAATAGGAACATTAGAAAAAGTTGGTAACTTTAGTTAATGTTTGCATGTAGTTGTATTTTTACAACAAGTTGAGCCTTCTCTTCCAGGCAAATCCAACTTTAGAACTTCCAACTATGGTTAACACCACTGCAGATCAAGCATTGACGAATGACACAGCAGCATCTGTGACAGCACCAATTGCAACTGACATCGTTCCACCAGATGATCTATTTGACAGTGATGACATTGATTGATTGACTGTGTTGTCAAATCATTGATTGATGCTTGTATGTACCAAAGGTTGGCAAGCATAACAAAGGTGTGATAAAAATTGGACAATGTATTTTGAATCAAGTGGTTTGAAGAAAGGAAGTTACCAAAAGTAGATAAACTTGGCTAGAGTGGTACATTAGATGTCATTTTGACCCAAGTAAATATAAAACATTCATAACTCTATTACAAAATGTTTCCATTACCTGAAACAAATATATCATACTAATTATCTTGCGTCCCTGCAACTTATGCACTACCGGTAATGATGCGATGCAATTAATATTTGTATAAATTAAAAGTTTTAGTATATAATAGTTTGCTGCAAAGCACTGGAAATATTCCATACGCTCACTTGTTAAGCTAATGGCTAAAATATAAAAAGATTATAGTTGACATCAATGTGGTGTCCAGCAAGATATCTACCAAGATTATTTGTGAACCTGTATGTTTTTGATATTATATTAATTAAGCGTCGAATCAATTGACATTTGAGCCAAGATGCTTGCATTGCGAATCTGCCAGATTTGATGCTGTTAGGATTAAAATATTTGTCCCATATATTAATAGCCATACCATGTGTACATATGTTAACATTTTCAATTTATAATTATAATGATTACCATCATCCATGCATTCTGACATAGAAGTCTAATTTTACTTTGGAGCAATGCTTGTATCTGAGCACCTGTGTACCCACCCTTCCCCCCTCCTGAACCCAACAAAAGTCAACTGATAACAAGTTGGGGTTAATGTTGGGTTAGGGGGGGAGGGGTATGTGCACTGTTGCTCAGATGCTGACAATGATGCTTTACTTTTAACACATTCACAGATTCAAATTGTTCAGTTTTAAAATTTATAGTTAGTACATTCAATGAAACTAGTCATTATCAATTTTATTTAATTATTGATCCTGATGAAGTGTAGCCATACCTGTACTTGTTGAACCAGTAAAACATAGTATAGACAGTCATGAAAATGACCACTGTCACGCAGCTACTTCTTTATTGGGTAACATGAAAGTTTTGCATCAATGGCATTGCGTCCATGTCAGTTTCTTCTAGGAGTTATGGAGAATACTCCAACCTTAAAGTTATCTATTTCACAGTTGGTTTCATTTATGTTTGCTTGTTTGTTTGTGTTTTAAATGTTGTACATCAAGTGACTATAGGTACTTGAATGTCTTGTTTATTTTTCTTTTGTTATTTTTTTCTTTATAACTTACTAGGTATCTTGTTTGTTAAGTACTTTTCATAAAAGTTAAGTAGGCCTTCTAATGGTCAGATGAGGTTAAACATTGGTGTTTATATATTGTATGTTGAATCATTTTCCCTTCATTGATTTTGCTGTACTTTTCAATAACAAATGAACTTAGAAGTTCAAAATCAAACTATAATGCTGTTCCTACAGATTAGAGTTAAAGTTAATTTGAACCTTCCCCGCTAAACTGGGTTTAAAAGAAAACAATACTTATATACAGGGTTCGTACGTGTCTTGAAAACCCTTGAATTTCAGGAGGCCAATTTCAAGGCCTTGAAAGTACTTGAATTTCGTTTTGGCCAGTCCTTGAAAGTCTTTGATTTTTTATTGAACAACATAAAAAAATATCTGCTTTTGTTTTGCACCATCAGTAAATCCAAAACATAGATGTTAACAGAAACATTTTTCTTGGTTTGGAGGTAAAATTGTCATTACAAAAAGTCCTTGAAATTTCTAAGTACTGGGTGACCTGGAAAGTCCTTGAATCTTTGGCCTGAAAAAGTGTACGAAACCTGTATATACCCATTCAAACCAGAGCTTAAACATGTTTTAAAGCTGTTTTGTTGAACATAGTTTAACTGTTTTTATTCATAGCTGCCTAACCCAATATCTTTTGTCTTCAAATGTAGCATGTTAAAAGGACAAGTGATTACTTGAACTCTATGAAAAATTCAGTTTTTCAGTTCTCTGTTTCTTTATTTTCATTCAGTTGAATCCAGTTTAACTAAAATGTTTGCTGGTGTGATTATAGAGTATTGTTACCTGGTAAACTTCCAGTAAAAAAAAAAAAAAAGGAAAAAGGGAATAAGAAACAAAATATTGTAATATAACAAATTTCGTCACCTTTTATCACTTTCTTTTTAAATGTTGCCTGATTTAAACACTCTATATACACTCCAGAACCAAAATGAAATTAACTTAACAAACCAGTGAAATAATGGAAGGAAGCTTTATTTCATTTATTTAACTTTTCTTTGATCATCATGATCTTCCTCTGTAAGCCTTTGCTGAGTCAGCAAAACAACTTTGTTTTCCAGCTTCTTTTAACAAACAATTGCTACTCTGGAATAGGGCGTGTTGAACCCTTCATTATAATGCAGCTCGCTGAGAAGTCTTTAATTGGTTATTACAAAGTAACATTATAAAAGTGATTTAGAACTAATTTGAGTTTGCTTGTTATTGAAAAGTACAAAAGAAAGCATGTTCCTATTGAAACGGTGATCTTGTTGTTAATTCTTCTAGGTTTTAACTTTGTAATGTAAAACCTTACAAATAAATGGCAAAAATAAAAGCCACTTCAGACATTTGTCAGCAGTGATTCAGCCTGGGACAAGGAAAGATGATGTTCAGTCTGCTATGAAAATAAAATAAAACACAGAGAAATGTTGGGGAGTGTGTTGAGTAAGTGGGCCAAACAATGGCTGTAAAGGAGACTCCTTTGATTACAAAGTTCCTTTGCCAAAATAATTGTTGGAAACCACAGGGAAAATTAAGTTGTGTCACTCACTTCTTGGGGTAAGAAGGTTGACTATACTCTTTCCCCATTATCCTAGAGCTTTCCAGACTGTTGCCCAGTTAGCCGAATGGATAGTGCACTGGACTGTTGTGCGGGAGGTCGAGGGTTCAAGCCCCAGCTGGACCAACACTCAGTGTCTTAAAATAATTGAGAAGAATTTGCTACCGATCTACAACATCAAGAAATGGTTAGATATTCTGGTCTTCTAGGATATAGGGATGATTAAGTGGAGGTCCCGTCTCCTGCAGGATTGGGGTAGGAGACGTTAATTTCCCACACACGAGATTACTGTGTGATGGATGTCCTCCCCTGGGGTGGGATGGGTGGGAAGGTGAGATCGATGGACTGAAGCGGCTGCCAGAGGCGCCTGATATGCTGACCTCTGTTCTCAACTTTAAACTGCACCCGTAATTCAGCCTCTGGGCTGCAAGTGGTCAGAAATAAACTATATTACTATTACTATAATTATAGTCAGTGATAATTTCAGAAAATGACTAGTATGTGGTCTAAACCCTTAGCTACCAGCAGTGATTAACATGTAAGTTCACCCCACTGAGTTGGATAAATTCTTCAACAGTCATTGATGAGGAGAATAGAAAGACAATCAGCCAGAAGACTGGTGAGAAATTCTATTCAGATCTTACGTGTTTCAGAATTGAAATTGGATCATTGAATAAAATCAAGTGCATTCTGATTGGTTAATGAAGCAAGGTATTTAGCAAGGGATTGCGAGTTGAATTAATGAGGCTAATTAAGTGACATTGTTTTGCATCTATCTATACAAAACAACTATAGGTAATGCTCTTCTTTTCTAATTTTTATTCCATTATGCAATTCAAAGAAAACTCATTACTTGACTTGTGAATTCCATGTCAAATTGCATTTGAAAACCAATATCGCACAAATTGCAAAGTGATTTGTGCAAAATCTGTTTTGTAGAATTCCCTTCTCAAATAATGAATTTTCCTCTAAATTCTCAAAAGTGTTTGTTTATTATCCAACTGCACAAAGTAGAACTTACAAATAATGCACAAATAGAGAAGAGTGGAAAAAACCTGTTTAACAAGTCAGCTGCACATGCTGCGCTTCTCTATCTGCTTTGCTTTTCCCACCTTGTGAGAAATGAGCAAAACACTTGGAAGAAAAAAAGTTGAGTTGGATACCAAATAACTTATTAGACATTTTGGTACATAGTACTGCTTAGCATTAATTTTTTTCTCATTGTTTGTATTTTGACTCTCCCTACAGGCTCGTCACAATATGGCATAACTTGTAAAAATACTCAGCGATACTTCAAATAAAAATGTCTAATATTTATTATTAAAAACTAGATCATTGGATAATGCAATTCAAGACTTTTTATTGGCTTAGCCATTATGGTATATCAGCCAATATACCATAATCTACAAATATGGCCATCGTAAGTGTCACCTTAATATTAAAAGGGAGCTAAAAATTTAATAAAATTTTATACTTAATTTAACGTTTTTAATAAAACTATTATTCCACTCGCTCTTGTTGGATATGAGATGATTAAAGCCAACTCAGCGCTACGCGCTTCGTTGGCTATCTATTTAACAATTGGTTCATGAATGCTTTAGCGTGCACTATCGAGTTATGGAGCACGCGGGAAGTTTGGAGAGCACAAAAGAAGCGTAAGAGTTGCCCGAGGCGATAGCCGAGGGCAACTCTAGCTTCTTGAGTACTCTCCAAACTTCCCACGTGCTCCATAACTCGATAGTGCACAGCTGAAAGAATGAACCAATTGTTTTAGAACATAGCCAGTAGAATTGTGCATCAAATCCGACGAGAAAAATGGACAACAATATCAGTAGAAGCGAATCGTGACGGGGCTGATGCCGAGTCTCGATTCTTTTCCTTTGTTTTTCTCTTTTTCTGCCTCATTTAAGAACTCTAGCCCAAGGGAAAAGGTCGAAACATTGTCTTCGTTTTCGGACTAGTAGGCCGAGTTTCTGTTTGTATCCATTATTGTCGCGAAATGTATTATTTTTCCCGCGCTAACAATTGGCCGCTCGCGCGAAAAAAAAATTTCTGGCGAAGCGATTTGCTGACGCTGTCAGCGTGCACTATCAGGATTTTGAGCACGCTTACAAATATTGAATTTCATTGCGCGGTTCTGCTAGCTATGTTCTAACATCTCATATCCAACGCGCGCTCATGGAATAATTGTTAATTATAAATTGCATGTTAATGAACCACAATGTAGTTCAAAGAAAAGGAAGCTGCCAAATCATAACTTCATAAAGCACTTTATTTTCTTCCAAAATAATTTGATGTTAGCTCAATCAGTTTTCAAATACAATTCAAAGTACTAATTATTAGATGTCAATTTGCATAGCCATCACAAAAGAATAATTAATTGTTGCTATCACAGAACTGTTTTACCATTGTTCTAGGTATCATGACCCTTTTTACAATTCACTCTTTTTATTTTTATCAGCACCTGTAGAGGAGAGAGTCAATGAGGGTTAAAAAAAAAAATAACTTATTACCTCTTTAACTCCTAGGATCTGATAAATAAGATTGTTAATTTGCCACTCTAGCTGCTGCTGCACATTTCCTTGTAAATTGGTTCAGAGAATTTTGTCAGAAGGTAACAACACCTACATGATGAGTTTAAGTATTCTCATTACCTGTTTGTTGAATGAAGTATGGATATCATAGGGAGAAGCTGCAGGTCAATCACTCACTTCTGAGAAGTGATCACCTTTCAGAGGAGCATAGGCTCTTTTACAGAACAGCAGCTGGCTATTAAGCCAAAAACTATTTGTATAACTGACTATACATGCAGCTCTAGTTATGATGATTAAAGAGAGGCACTGTGAGAGTAAACTGCTTTGTCAGACAACACAACAAACTGACCCCACCAGGCCTTAAACCTGCATCTTTTGACCTGATGGGGGGTGGGTGGGGGAGTCCAGGGCACTAACCATTACAACACCCGATCTCCCACCAGGATAAATTAGTACTTTTAAATTTTACACGTGGCTGATATGACACATGGAGCTTAGAGACGAGAACAGACCAGTTCCTTCTCCCACTAAAGCAAAGTTTAATGAACTAATCAAGCTTGCCTTTTGAAGGATCAAATTTAAGTGAAGCTGAGTTGATGCAGTATCGCTGTCCTGTTGGCCTTGGACCATCATTAAACACATGTCCTAAATGAGCGCCACACTAAAATTAAAAGAAAGAAAGGGAAAAAAAATTAGTCTTTTCACTCACCATATTCCTAACAACTATCATTACTTAGGTAAGATGAATTAATTTTTCACTATATATGCTTTTTCCACAACAAAACATGGTTACCCTTTCACACCATGGGGCCCATTTCTCGAAAGTCTGGCTAACTTAAAGGGCCTGTAAAGCTGTTCTGTTTTCTTTAAAGGTGAAGATTTTAACAGTGTTGAAAATGATACAATAAAACTGTCAGCTAAAGAAACAACGAAAAGGACTGGTCTGGGTTACAGAACCTGCTTTCATGTCCTTTAAATTTTGATTTTAAAACATGGCTTCGGGCCTGTTTAGTTACTGGGACTTTCAAGAAACCAGCCCCAGAGCTTACATTCATCAAAGCCATTTTACACCACTGAGTAAAATGAGGCATTGTGGGCCAGGGTACCAGTCCCAAGAATCTGTTCATGTCCCTATGACACCTATTTTTTTTTAGCATTAAATTATAAAAATAGAAGTATGTAGAGGGTGTCTGGTAAGATTTGTGGGTGATTCTGATGTGTCTGTTATTTTATGAGGCAATAAAAGTCCGAAATTGTATTGAACTTAAACTCTCTGTATCTCTCTGGCCGCGTTAAAGAGTACTGGAACCTGTGACACCGGTAACGGTAGTAACACAAAGTTTATCAAAGAAGCAAAGTGAGTGCGGAGCTACTATTTACAATCTTTTCAGCCAAAAAATGCCATTTCGATGTGTAGTTTGGGGTTTTTCGAATACCCCCGACTCGATGAAGAATATTTCTCTCTACAAGATTCCTACTGTGACATATGGCACCCAGTCCCTCTTTGCTTGGCCAGACATTTTATCTGCGGATTATAGAGCTTGATAAAAAATTCAGAAAAGGGAAAAATACCACAAATGTTGCAAAAACATGTTTAAGACTCATTATATTTTGATGTAAAATAGAAAAAAAAAGTGTCATAGGCACTTTAAATAACAGCTAGTATTGAAGATTTGAGACTCACATCAGCACAAGTGACTTCAGTTCTTGTCATAAAATGTGAAGTATCTGTAATTTTTCTAACAGTTCCTTCTTCAGGTGTGTCCCAGAAAGAAGGCCAGCCAGACCCTGAATTAAACTTGGTGTCGGACAAAAATAGCTCCTTGCCACAAACGACACATCTGTACACACCAGCTTTCTTGTTATCTACAAGCTCCCCAGTAAATGCTCTGAAGAAAATTAAATAATTATAAGACTTAAGTTATAATTTTTAGAACTAATGATTCAGCAGTAGATAAAAGAAGAGGCCCAAGGCCAAAGGGAAAAGTACCCAATAATTTTAGACCAACTTTATGCCATGTCAAAACTTTTTTTAAAGAGTGCAACAAGAGATTACCTGAGCCTGAGTGGTCATTTAAAAAAAAAAAATATATATATATATGACCAGTGGTTAATTACCAGTAAGTGTTCCTATAATAAAGAGAAAACTCAAAATGTATTTTTGTTACAGTACCTTTCTGTTCCCTTTTCCTGTGTCACATGGTACTGCTGTGGAGTAAGTCTCTCTCGAAGTTCCTTCTTGCTAAATTCAACCTTGTATGGTTCTTGTTCTGTCTTGGTTGCTAACAAGTAAAAATTTGTTTGGAGAGGTAAATGAAGTGAAGGCTTAGTCCACTTTGTGCTGTATCATTTCTGAAGCATTAGTTCTTATTAACCAAGCGGGAGGTCTGTATGGGAGAATCTTGACCTCGGTCGCCAGTACAGATCGAACGCAGGGAGGTCTGTACCAGCGACTGAAGTCAAGATTCTCCCCATACAGACTGACCAAGCTCGGTTAATAAGATGTTTATTATATGGCTGTGTCTTACATGCCAATTTTTTTATATTCTTTGTACCTTCTTTTTTTTAGACCGGTCTAGATGGGAAAATCTAGACCGCTTTCAATATTGATTTCAGCCAATCAAATTCATGAATTTGGTAGTTCCCAGTCCTTGTGAGACACAGCTATACTATAATAAAAACCCTTAATACCCTGGCTAATATCAGTATGCACATTCTCTCTACTGTTCTCTGAACAATTCTTATTGTGTCACCAAGGAGAGTTTGCTTTGAAATCAAGAGCTTCTTTAGTTGTTGACCAATTCTTATTTTCTCATAACCTTTATGTCTGATTCTACGGAGATCCTAAAAGGAGAAATTAGATGCTTGTGTCTCTGAGGACTTGAAGGGTTCCTGGTTTACCTGGCATAATTAGTGATTTGTTTTTCCTTTAGATTATGGGTTGCCAACCAGAAATCCTGACTAACAACATGAAAAGGTAAAGTCTGTATATAAGCCAAGGGGCCCGTTTAGCCGGCACTTAAACCTGGTTTCTGTAACATAAAGTGACTAGCAGTATTTCTACTACCCCCTGAATGGGATGCTAGTCCTTTGCAGGGTTACCCCCCAGTGTTAAATTTGTCCGTACCCATTTATAAACCTGGCTGAAGAGAGGCACTGTGAGGTTAAAGTGTCTTGCCTAAGAACACAACACAATGTCCCTGGCCAAGGCTCAAACCCAGACCACTCAATCCAGCTAGAGTCAAATGCACTAACCATGAGGCCAGTCTGCACCTCCACTGACTAACAATTTTGCGATGACAAATAAAGTAAAAATTTTTGGTTGAATGGAAAGTTCTCCCCAGATATCTAAACATTTAGACCTAAGAATAATCAACAACCAATTTCTCCTTACTGTACAGTAACTCTGCCAAATAATTCATTAGGATCATGAGAATACATACATACATACATACATACATTGGTTAACTGACCACTTTCCATAGGGATTTTCAGGGCCAACACCCACCCATCCCACCCCAGGGGAGGACATCCACTACACAGTAATCTTGTGCGTGGGAAATTAAGGAAAATGATGAAATTAAGGGAAAATGATCACCAATGTAAGAAGCTTTGATTGTTAAAATAAATTCTCCACGTCAGTGCCAAGATTTTGGAGTGTATAAAGAGTTAATAAATACAACCTGCTATCTGCTGTTATTTAATGTATATTTTCAAACTGTGGAATCTGTTGAAAGCTGACAGGAGAGGATGCTGAATATTCTACTAAATCTGACTTTGCTCCGTAAAAATTGAACTAATCCGCATTATCCTTCCAGCTTCTAATGTAATCTGTTCAATTCTCCAGTGAATCTTTGTCTCTCCCATATGTTATATTGGTCAACATTTAATTATTATCATTATTCTGTTCTCCCCTTTTGTTCTTTTGTATCTCAATACACTCTGTTTTCTTGATTTCATTATCTGAAATTAGTATTGTAATTATTACTACTTAATATTTAGTTCTGTATATAAGTATTGTAACTATTACTTTATTTTCTTGGTTTCATTATCTGAAATTAGTATTGTAATTATTCTTATTTAATACTTAGTTCTGAGATTAGTATTGTAACTATTCCTTACTTAATTCTTAGTTCTGTGAGCCTATTTTTTTTTTTTCGCCTTGAATAGCTGTGCTAACTGTGAGCAGTGGTAATCATATTTTGTATTTTGTTAACTTTTCTTAATAAACTGACCATAATAAACTCCATTGCTATCTTCCATTGAGCAAACAAACCAATGTAATTTTTTTTTGTTTCACCTTGAATAGCTGTAGCTAACTGTGAGCAGTGGTAATCATAATTTGTATTTTGTCAATTTTTCTTAATAATAAACTCCATAATAAACTCCATAATAAACTCCATTGCTATCTTCCGGTGTGCAAACAAACCAATGTAATTGACTACTGTGGGAAAAAATTATACAAAACCAAAATATTACATACTTAGATCAATTGCCAGTTAAAGGTTAATTGTTCTAAGCTGTACTAATATCATGCCTGATTGTTATTTTGTCTGTCGTTTTGTTTTAGCTGTTTTGTGATTAGATTGTGAAAATAACCCTGAAACCTACTCACCAAACAAAAATGAAGATTAACAGTAGTTGTGATTGTGTCAGAACAGGCTTTTCCATCACAAAGACAAAACCAGACAAATCCGGAATTACGATGCACGGCTCAGAGAAAATTTACATTTAAATTTGAAATCAGTAGACTTTATAACATAGCCAAAATACCCAGGATCACTTTGGTTAAAAATCAATTTTCCTTAACTAAAATATTCATAATAGACGAAATATTGCAATGTTCAAACACAAAATCATGTTTTGAATCATCAGATGTCATAATCTGGCTCGGTGTGGTAGACTTAAAATGTTTTTTTGGATGAACAGTTTACAAGTTTTGACTGTAACCGAGAAACGGTTGTACCATTTCAAAGTACTAATTCATACAATACCTCGAAGTGAAAATTTCACAGGGAAATTCTGCACAGAATCTTTTGGTGGAAAAACTTGCCACATATTCGCACACTCGTTATCTCAGATCTGACCTTTTCTGGAAATACTCACAATGAAATTTATTACAGATCAGGAAGGATATGACGTCATTAAAAATTTAACTAGAGGTGGAGCACGATCGTTCGCTGTTTTGTCTCGAATAAATTTAAGCCTATAATAAAATCGCTCATTTTTTAAATAAAATTGTTTTGAGGTCGAAGACTGAACAATCTAAACCCCATTAGAGGATCTTGGCGAATAAATCCCTCTTCTAAAAGTTCGCGCAAAACGGTGAATGTACAACACATTTGTCATTACATGACAAGGCGAAACCATGTCAACACAAATTCTAAAAATAAACAGTATTGGGAAAGATTTTATCAATATAATGAAAAGTTATCGAAATGGTTGTTTACAGTTTGATAGACATTGTAAACGAATGCAAGAAAATTAAGACGCGTCTGACCAAGCTTAAACAAATAGTTCCGTCGTCGACGGAAAGTTTCAGAGATCGGAAGAACTTGTCAGTTTTTCGGGTGAAATATTCTAGAAACTGAAACTAAAATTATTTGAGTGGAATTGTATCCGGTTCTGTCCAAAATTAACTTGATATGACTTTTACAAAAGCAGACTGTATTTTGTTGATAAACAAGCTTGCGAACTTGCAAATAATTGTACAGTAAGCTTGTATCGTGATTTTCAGGAAATTGCACCGTTTAATTTCGCAATTGTCGCTATAGCAATTATCACTCCTACCTTCGCTACCCATCAGAGATCTGTTTACTGTAAGCACTATGAACAAAAGAAGATAGTCACTGCGAAATTTCATCCCCTATAACATGGAAGTATCTGCTGCGATTATGTAACCTCGTTCAAGGGATTATTACTGGAGCGAGAACTGGGATTGAAAGCAAGCCACAAAATGAGTAAGAACTGGAAACGAGTGGAAAAGATGACGTTCAGGAACGAGCAATGCTACATCAACGATCGGGTTTGTGGTACAACAAGGTGGAAATTTATTGTCCCACAAAAATTGAATTTCCTAAACTCCAAGTGCTTAGGGAAACATTTCTTACACAAAAAGCCTTGCGAAGCGATTGGAAAATTTCGCTCACTCAATAATAGAGAGAATTAGCACCGCGTTTACGTGAAACGCGGCGAATGTCAGCTTGCCCTTTCACGTTTCAAGTAAAATGGCGTTAACCTTGCGGCTTAAGCTTCCTGTAAGCTCACGTCACGGAGGATTTGAAGGTGCCTTTTATGACTTACAAGGAATAGTTTTGGTGCCCTTTTCCCGGCAATTAACTTTACTCTTTAAGAGCAAAAGTGATTGAAATCTTACGTATAAGGCCAACGCGAACCAGGTTACTTTCAAGTAGAGACAGCAAAGCGCAACCGGCAAACGTGAAAAAAAAAAAAAAAAAAAAAAAAAAAAAAAAAAATGGAGAGAAAATAAGGTCTGATGATTAATCTTGCCGTTCACGTTTCATGTAAACGCGGTCGGCTAAATCGAGGGGTTGAGGGGGCGCTAATTCGGTTTGGTACGAACGTCTTTTCGCCCACGGGAAAATATGACGCCTTGAACAACGTTCGAAATATTTATCCAGGATAGCATTCAATACAAAAGTAATGTTATCAACGGGGTCCTACTGAATAAGAATTGAAAACTATGAAATAATACTTAAAATTATTAAAATATATATAAGATTGAACGTATAAAACAAAAAGACACTAAGTTAAAAACTGATAAAACTGCGATAGAAATCACATGTAATAATCGTCCAGGGCTTTCCACGGCAGGTTCTGGGTACAAGAACAAGTGTTTTTTTTCCTTTTTTGTTTTCTCTTACAGGTTTCTATGAAAGTTTCGATTTTGTTCGCCAAATTTGCGCGACATCGTACGTTTCTAAAGTTTTCCCTTGTCATTTTGCGCGGAAATTGGGTTTGTAGCTGGCAAAACTTGACCTATTTGTACAAACTTTACATTTGACCGCTGTTTTCGCTAGTGAGGAGCGTGGCACTGATCAAACTGAATTTGTAACCGCTGACAAATTAAATCACTGATTAGAAAAATATTGAGCACAATGAATGAAATAAGATGAACATATAGTAACGAATAGGTTCTTTACATCTTGCAAGTTTGTTTTCTTTCGCATCAGTAGCGTATAGACTACACATAATTGTTACGACATCTTACTCCGGGCGGTTTCACGAAAGATCCCCTTTGTCATTGGCTAGAATCTAGCTATGACGGAAACCCCTAAAAAATTTCCCACTGGCGCGTACACAAGAGATAAACAAATTCTGACATGTAAGCATGGAAAGGGTTTACAAAATCAAACTTTCAGCGATGCATGCTCAAAAGAAGTAGAAATCAGAAAACAACTGGCTTTGCATCTTCTTGTGCATTTCTGCTGCACACTGCTTCCTGCGAATTCTGTTGCCGATAAACTGCGACGAAAGAAAAGCCATAATGTGAAGCGATTATGGTGATCTTAGGATGAACGTGATTCCACCAATGAAAAGTAATTAGGTTATTGCGGACTGCAAATGACTTCCCGTTTTGCAAACTGGACGTTCACGTTTCAACAGGTTTTTAAATTGATGTATCCACGATTTACCGGCAAAATTATAAATGAGAAAGTCGAGCGGAGGAAACGTTTATCAAAAGTTTGAGGCTTGACGAGCCGCCAGGGCGACATTTTGATTTGTTTTCCACGATTTGCTACATTGCAGAAACTTTATTTACAATCTGAAAAGCGTATCTGTCAAATCCAGCGATATGCCCACACGGAATCTGGACGTGACACGATCGCATTCGTCCACGAATATCGAAAATCTTACATCGATTCCCGTTGGGGGAAGCATCACTTTGATAAACTATAACCATACGCAACTGCCGGATGAGTGCACCACGAGCTCGGCGAAAGATCGCGGCTGGGCTTGGGTTGTGTGTGCAGGATCATTTTTCGTCATGTTCATGGTGTATGGAATTCATACGTCGTTCGGTGTTCTTCTTGTGGTGCTACTTGACCATTTCAAAGCAAACAAAGCAAGCACCGGTTAGTATATACACGCGAATTTTTTCTTCAAACACTTACAACGTACATAGTAATTAAGTATTTTATGTCACTAAAAGCTACCATGAGGAGCATTTCAAATAAAGTGGCTATCTCCCTTCGAAGAAATTACAAGCCTTAATACACAACGTTCGATCAAAAAAGCTGTAGGAATGAAAACCATAATTAGAGTTATCTGTCAAAGTAAGCCCTTTCAAATTACGGTTGTAGCAATTTTTAAAACCCACACTTAGAAATGTATTCACATGATTTCCGAATCAGTATTTATACGTCCTTCAAATCACCTCTGCGAATCATTTGCTGAATAAGTGACCTCTCTGCGATAGGACTGATGTAAATATTTTTAGTGCAATGTTCTATCGACGAAACGCAAAAATTATCGAGAACACAGGATAAGTTCGTGTTTCAAGAATGGACTATTGAATTTTTCTATGGCGATAGCGTTTCGCTGTGCTAGCTAGAAATGTACTATATTCTACGAATGCAAAGAGACGCATATCTCGAGTTTCAAATGAAAAGCAACGGTGTAGAATTACCGATTCAGTGCTGACAGCAGAAAGAACGACAGGCTGAAACCGAAAATCGAATGACGATTTTTGAGATATTTGTCAGAAAATTTAGGTTCATTTTGCAGAAAGATCTGAATGTCTTATGCAAATTTTAAAAGCACCCGTGGAGGCCTAGTTCAACACTGCAATTATTCAAGTTCGGGATTATTTACAATAAGGATTTAGAAAAATCTGTGGTCCTTAAAAAAATAGCTGTGCTAATGATAGCAACAGAATACCGCGCAGAAATACCAAACACACAGATATGTCCTAAGCGACATATTTCAGCGTTTGTTTGACTCGTGAATTCCGCCTGGCTTTATTATTGTATTCTGATTTTAACATTAAAACAGTTAATTCGGCTCTTAAAGTAAGAGTTCCTTTTCGTTCTGCGAATAACTATCGAGGAATACGTTCTAGATGTGGAAACAAATTTGTGTTCGGTTTTATCATGATTTTCAAAAATATCATGATTTTCAAAAATATCACTATCGCATAACATAATCATATGCAAATATAAATGACTAAAAAAGTTGTTACCTGCGAGAGTTTATTTAGCGGTCAGTAATAACAATGCTCACCCGTAAAGCCACACGAAAAATTTCTTCAGAGATTGAAAATAAAAAAGTCATCGCGTTATTTAATCACACTACATGGCGCTTATTCGTTAGTTGAAAACAAACTAAAACAAATTCAAAGCGACGAATCGAAACGAAAAAAAGAAGGATATAATACAATCAGTTGGTTATCAGTCTGTGCACATGAACGAGTTTGTTTCCATTGAATTTGTGTTTTAAACGATGTAACAATAATAATAATAATAATAATAATAATAATAATACTAAAACTTTTCCTCGGCACAAAAGCAAACTCTGATTCCTTGATCAATTGTTCGATCCTCTGTGATGAAGTGTTCCATTAATCTGTACATTCGCATGATAAAATTTCCATGTAGGACAAGTACTCCTCTGTGTTCTGAAGGCAGATGTATTGGTTGAATGTTCTAGTAATTAGACCACATGCAGTTGGAAAATTAGAGTAATGTCAGATCTAAAACAGCAGGAAACAGATGCGTGAGTGAAAGAGAAAAAGAAATAAAAGACTCCATTCCTCTGACCCATGATATTCATCACACACATGTTACAATGTTACAAATAAATAACACTTATTTTAAAACTGCTTAAAAGTATAGAGGGTTTCAGCTGCTGCACCTAAAATTAAGGTTAATTAGCTTAATTGACAATTATTTTTCTTTTTCTTTTTTTATCAGTAGAAAATCGGCGTAACTCTTTATAGAAAATCCTAAAACAAATTCTCTTCTCTTACAAAAGTACTGGTTCGGCGTCAACTTAGCAAATTCACAAAGATTAAAGAATGCCGACAGTGCACTCAATCTTAGAGGGGGGGAGGGGGGAGGGGGCGAAGAAAGAAAAATCTCATGACCGTAAGAGCATTATGTTTAAAATAAAAAGAGGTGATTTCGCTCTGCGTGATCTTTTTTCTCTCATTGGTATAATTAAATCTGTATGACAATCCTTTTAGCTCTTAGTAATTACGTCATGCTGCCGTGAATTTCTCTCGCGGGTGACATAAAACAAATTAATTTTATAGAAATTTCCGATCTACCTTAATTGCTTCGTTTACAGGGTGCATTTTGGGCGAATCTTTTACGTAAGGTCTCAGTAATTTACAGTTAATGGCAACCTTTAATTTTCGCTGTTTTTATCTTTTCCATCAATAAATGACGCATTTGAGCCGATGCCGCGAATCTTTTTCGTGACTATAGGAACATGAAAGTTGAAAATAAATAAAATAATCGGGTTTATTATTCCTTTTATGCGCTTCGGTTAAACAACAAGTAGATCTAGATTTCCAGTTAATCTAAGCTAACAAAGAGTCTTTTCTGCTACCATTCGGCGTGCACCTCGTGTTCAGACTTCCGCGCAATGTGCTAGCCACCATATTCATGTTTTTCTCGCTGATTTTTTTGGACTCGCGCAGAAGACTTCGCGAAAAGGAAGGTCTGTTCATAACCTAGAGATTCCTTGCCTCGACATTCATAAATTTTCCGCCTTCTTACAAAGTACGTGCATGTTACAGGAAGTCCACGATTGAAAATGGATATTTCAAACACTATAGCCTATTTGACCGCAATTAACATGACTCCTTATCGTTAATTATATCAGCATTACGAACCAAGTTCATAAAAAATACACCAAAAACTAAGAATGAAACTAGAAAGTTCAACGCAAGGCTTCAACATGCATGGAACTCATGCAAAGTTAGTTTTCTCAAACCAGCTGCGTATATCTTCGTGTCATCTGATAACGGATTTACATTAAAAGTCTGTATACTGTAAGGAAAATAAACAGATTTGTTCCCATCGTTGCGTTTTTAGCCAGCGTAACTAGTTGCTTTGTGGATTTTTTCCCAGGCTGAGCCGAAGAAATCGGCAAAAAGCCGCATAAAGAATCCGTCAGCTCTGCTCCCAATTTTCCCCGATCCATCGCTTTCAATTCATCCCTGTAAATAAACCCTAACATTCGTGTTCTTTACATTTCTTCTGGCAACAGCAAGGAGAATTTGAATTTTGAAGCTTCTTAAATTGATGGTCATATTTTTAAGACCTTTGTATTTGATTTAAGGGTGATGAGGAGAAATTACGAACGTGATGTCATGCGTGTGGCAAAATTTTAATTTTATTTAATCGTCAATAAACATTGTGAGTTCGTAGAGATAAAATTAACAGAACGAAGCTTAATATCACGGAAGCTCTTTGCCTTAGGATTAGGAAAGGCAAAAGTAAAGTCTGTTTACGAGCCTAGTGGCCCATTAGGCCGGTGCTTAACTCCGGTTTCTGTAGCATGAAGCGACTAAGAGTATTTCTACTCCACCCTGGATAGGATGCCAGTCCATCGCAAGGTTACCCCTAGTGTTAAATTGCCGGTACCCATTTATAAACCTGGATGAAAAGAGGCACTGTGAGAGTAAAGTGTCTTGCCTAAGAACACAACACAATGTCCCGGCCGGGGCTCGAACCCAGACCACTCGATCCAGAGTCGAGCGCACTAACCATGAGGCCACCGCGCCTCCTCTAGGATGAGGAAACTTGACACTTTTATCGAAAGACGAACTTTAAGAATTGTTCTCTATACAATAAACATGACGAGATTAACTTTCAGTAGCTAATTTAGGCCACTGTAAACAAATGTTAAAAACATGTTTATGTATCAAAACTAACTGAGATTCTGCTTAATTTTTTCCTCAGCTTGGATTGGTTCAATATCTGTGAATCTCCTCTTCCTCTTTAGCCCCGTCACCAGTTCCCTTGCGGGGCGTTATGGTGTCCGGGTTGTCACGATCGCTGGAGGAATAGTTATGAGTGTTGGACTCTTTCTCAGCTCATACGCGCCCAGTCTTCTATTCTTGTACATCAGCTACGGTCTGCTACTGGGTATCGGAACGAGTCTTTGTGCGACAATGGCACTAATTGTGTCAGCGGACTACTTCGACAAACATCTTTCTTTAGCCACCGGTATTGTTGCGTCAGGAAGCAGTTTTGGAACTGTAATTTTCCCACCTACCCTACAACTCATTGTGCAACGATACGGATGGGAATCTTCTTTTCGAATAATGGGTTTAGGCGGAATAATGATGGCTATCACAGGACTGGTTTACAGATCCGTGAACAGACAAAATCATGTGCCTCTCGGCGCTGAAAGAAATCAGTGCTTTGATATGTCAGTGTTAAATAATCGAGGCTTTGTGCTATGGACGGTTGCTACTACTATCGCAGGGTTTGGTTATTTTATACCGCATTTTTTCCTAGTAAGTCTTTTTAACAAGGAGATCATGGACTCGAAATTCTTACACTGAAGAAGACCGTATAAATTATCATGCAAATAATCGAGGACAAACAACGTGTTTGGCTACGAAAAGTCCCTCCTTTCGGAGAAGTCTGTCGCGCGAGTCAAAAATAAAAATCGGCCAAAAAATGAGAATAGAAAAAATAATTGATACAGATTTCCGGGAGCGAGGGCCTTTTCCCTTAGTTACGGGTGGGGAAAAGGCCCTGGGAACGAGTTTGGGAGGGAGGTGCATGGGATGAACGCGCCGCACCTCACTCCCAGATTTCCGTTCCGCGCGGTGCGTTAAAAATTAATTTATGTTTTTTTTTTGGCTGGCGTAACACACTTGGCCGAAAAGGAGGACCTCTCGTTGTCTAAAAATCTAGTTGTTTTAAAAACCATTTCATGTTTAATTTGGATATATCAACAAAGTTGAAATGGTAAATTGGCCACCGTAACAATTACAAAAGCTGACGTTTCGAGCGTTAGCCCTTCGTCGGAGCGAAGGGCTAACGCTCCGACGAAGAGCTAACGCTCGAAACGTCAGCATTTGTAATCGTTACAGTGGCCAATTTACCATTTCAAATTTGTTGATATATCCAAATTTTTTCGTTACTCCCACCGACGCAGCCCCAAACAGTTTCTTTCGAAACTATCAGCCTTTATTCATTTCATGTTTAGCCGTCGTTTAAAAGTATCTAACGAAAAGACGGGCTCACGTTTCTCTAACGACCTCACGCCGTTAAGCTGCTTTCTTTGTTCATCATCTATCACGGAATAGCCATGGATAGCGTAGCCAATCAGATTGCAAGTTTGTGATAGAACGCTTGTCGTCCGAGAGATTATAGTTGATGTAATACTTTTACACTTATGCTTAAAATTTAAGTCCATAGACCTATAAGGTAGAAACTCGATACAGAAAGTTTGACGTGACCATCTCGAAAATGCATTGCATGGAAAGGAGAACAATTACCGCGGAATTTATAGATTGTTTTTCTTTTTCGTTAGGTGCGACATTCTGAAGACCTGGGAATACCGCTGTCCCAAGGCAGCTGGCTCATTTCCTATCTCGGAATCTCTTCGGCTCTCGGTCGGTTGCTCTTCGGGCGAATCTCGGATGCGTGTTCTTTTAAAAACATTCATATATACCGTTCATGCATGTTCTTATCTGGGTTAGCCTCGGTATTATGTCCCTTAGCAAGTTCCTATTGGGCCCTTGTCGTGTATGTTGTGGTGCTGGGCATTCTGGATGGTTCCTATATCGGACTCATGTCCATTGTGACCCTGGACATTGTGGGGGTGCACAAAATTGCCCCTGCCTGGGGAATCTTGTTTTTCTGCCAGTCCTTCACTTATTTATTAGGCCCTCCAACAGCAGGTAACGTTAATACTTAGATCTCCCTTATTATTTTTTCCCATTCCTTAAAGATTATTCACAATTTGGTAGTTGTTTTTCCATGAATATCTCGAGATATAGAAGCCCCTTTGCTCACTGCTTGAATGCGGTGTTACTGAGCTAATATCAAGATCAACATGACATCTCGTTGATGTTCATCTGATAAACTATTACAAATTTATCAAACATATACCCCATAGTTGAGGTAGGACCATTGGAGAACTTTTAGAAGAACCCTGGGTGGAAGAACGAGAATAACCAATGAACACAGCCCACCACACACCATACTAAGTCATGGGATCGAACCCAGGTCATATCGGAATCGACTTCGAATGTGCTAGAAATCGATTCAAGTATGGACACCACCAGTTTGAATTCTGCTTAGCACCCTGGCCACTTGCCTGTGACATTATTGAGTTTCGTTCCTCTTTTTCACCTCCAAGTGATTTCTTTGAATTTCTTTGCGATAACCTAAGCAAAAACTGTTTTTAACAGCGCGTTGCAGCTTTGTGTGTGCAGTCACGTCAGTGAATTTTTTTTCGATGGCCACACACAGTGGAATTCTAAACACAATTGGACGATCAGGTTATTATTATTTAGCTAGAATTTCAAAATGGCTTGATGCGAGAAAACAATTGATATTCTCTTGTTTGATGTTTATGAATACGTCCAATTGTCAGAAATGAACGATGTCCGGTTTCTAGAGGATACTTCTTCTTTGAAATTTTCTATCTGTATCGATAAAAAAATCTTGCCGTTGTAATTTCCAGGACACCCTGTCAACTCTTCTCAAGGCGCGATTGATCTTGAAACAATTACTAATCTAGGCGTGTGTAGGGCACTGGTCGAGAGGCCTGGGTACGAGCCCTGAACGGGAACATGAATAGGGGGTAATTTTGCGATGGACTGGCATCCTCTCGTGTTGGGGGGGGGGGGGGGAGGGAAGTTCTAATGCTCCTAGACGCCTCATGCTATGGAAGCCGGGCTGGGTGGGGCTTTTGGTTCGACCACAGGTACGTACGAAATAAATTCTTAGCGGGAAAAAATGTCATTTCTATTTTCAGGTTTCATGTACGACCATCTAAAAACGTTTAAACCTGTTTTTTATTTGGCTGCTGGACCCATGATTTTTGGCGCGTTTCTATTGCTCTTCGCCGCTCTCTGTAAGTCAAACCAGACTTCTCTCGGCCGGCAGGACGTCATTAGTCTGGTGTCTTCTCCTAAACACTGCGATGGATTGGACTCAAGCTGTCGACGCTGTTCTTGTCCTCCGAAAATCGTGTTAACCCCACCGGGAGACGAAAGATCTTTGTTAGTTGTGGAGAGATTGACGGTCATATGATTGTTTAGAACTGAGAATAATTGCCTTAACCCTACAACTCCCAAGATCTGATTGTTAATTCTCCCCTCTGGTCGCTATACATTTCCTTGTAAATTAGTTTCGAGAATTTGGCGTTAGATCAAGATAGCAACTTCTACCTGATAATTTTGAGTATTCCCATCACCGTAAATCCTTTATTAAGCTCCCCGGGGGCTTATTACTTCCAATCACTTTTGATGGGGAGGGGGGCTTAATAGAGATGGGGGCTTAAAAGAGAGGGAGGGCTTATTTAATTTAGCGAGACGCATCACCTGTAGCAAAAATACCGTGGTATGGGGCAGAGTAGACTTACACGTTGTACAATTAAAGTCACTGTCAAAAGTATTTAATTTACTTGTCGGAGCCTAAAAGTAACAAAAACAAAATTGTTATACTTCAAAAATGTGCTTTCGGTCTCATGTTCTTCGGCAATTTTTACTTGAACTTCCAGCCTGAATAAATCATAACTGATCAGTCCACGTTAAACGTTAATTTTTTTGTCAAGAATAAGGATTGGGGGAGGGGGGCTTAATAGAGAGGGGGACTTATGAACTTTCCTCCTCTGAAAAGGGGCCGGGGGCTTATTAGAGAGGGGGGGCTTATCTGAGAGGGGGGCTTATTTGAGAGGGGGGCTTATTTGAGAGGGGGGCTTATTTGAGAGGGGGGCTTATTTGAGAGGGGGACTTAATAGAGGATTTACGGTGCCTCTCTGTTCCATAATGTATGGATTTTATAAGGAGAAGATGGATGTTAATCACTTCTGGGAGTTTAAGGGTTAAAGCACTGATCAATGCAAAGGCTTTGGCTCAATGAAATTTTGACTTGACCGCGTTGAAGTGAATTTTGAATTCTGTAATAAAATTTTGTTTGGTTTAACAATGTACGTCGTGATTTGGCAACCATCTTGAGTAGCCTTCATTGTTGAAATTTGAATTAGTAATGATCTACTTCCGGTTGACTAAGAATTTATAAGCATCAGATCGCAACTTCCCTTAAATAGAAGGGGTAAACTATTACCTGAAAAGGCCTAAAACCTGATTAAAATGCCTATGAAATTGATAACATCCTTCCGTAATCTTGGCCTGTGATTTCCCTGTGGCATTCTTTCACCCTTACTCACCCCACTTTGACCAGTTTTTGAGCCAAAATTCGGAAGGAGATTTGAATGTCACGAGTCATTCTTATCTACTGGCTGAATATTTGCTGATAGATGCCGTGATTCCACGTATAAAAGCGAGAAGTCACTTTACAATTCTTCCATTCTCGCTTCATTTGGATGGGGACTTGCGCCGCTCCTGTGCGCGGCATGTTCTCCGTTCCGATGCATGTCCAGCTTTTTTTTTTTAATGAGCCTTTAAGGGGGATCGGGCTGTTATGGAAATTTTTCAGTAGACAAAATCACACTGTTCGTGTCATCCTGCTTTTTTACATATCTAAATAGACCACTTTCACATGAACAGCACGAGATCATGATAAGAGAAATTATCTCTAGAATGAAAAAGAAATCGATTGAAATAGGAATGATTTTACCAAGGAAGTCGGAAGTCTTTGGAAAATGTCCACCATTATGAACTCTTCCACTTTGCAGCCTCAAGTTATGGGGCACTAAGAACCGGAAACTCGGGTCAGAAAATGAAAAGGCCCGTCTTCGATCTCCTTTCATTTTGGTTGAGTGATGCACTTCTCCTCTTATTTTCACTCTTTTCAGTAAAACGTGGTCAAGCTTTGAATGTTTTCATTTTCTCGCACTTTAAAACCAAGCGGAATCTATGTTTTTAGGTGAAATTATAAACCAGCAGATGTGAGGCTCCCCTGTTCCGGCTCCCACGTTTCGGCCAGGCCTGGCTGCTAAGTCACTAGTGTTCTACAACTCGTCTGGATTTGTGTTTGTGTCATACTCGGATTTGTGGTTGTGTGATACTCACGCAATATTTGATCATGTTTCCCTAAAACTTGTTCCTTAATAGTGCATCTTAAATGACAAGAGTTGTTTGCAGAAGAAGCCACTGCCATGAAGGTCCTCAAAGTGCTGATTCCCGGTACGGAGCTAGTTGGATCGCACACGGTACGGAGTCAATTCGATTAACAAAATGCAGGAAACCTTTAATTAAACGCATCGCTGTCATTTTATTTGTCGCCATAGGTTTCAAATATGTATAGTTGGAGCCCAAATGTATCTGCATCATTGAGTTAAATCTAACCACCTTGTGATTTATCGAGTAAATGAAATATACACGAATTCATTGTCGCAGTCGATTGCATAGAAGTAGCTTGTTTTCAAGTTTGAGTGCGTAGCAATCACGACACCTTTTAAATATGTTTCGCAACGTCTTCTACGGGTCAAACTCTTATTGAAAATTTGTGACTCATATTTAAATCATAGTTTCTTTTACTCGTCATTTTAATGAAACGAAAATAGGAGCATGTTGACTGTAGGTAAAAAAAAAACATTTTGGGTGACTTCGTGTCACGGAGCAGATACTGGTGTTATTCACTAGTATAGATAGATTCAAAACCAAATTTAGCACCTTTCTTTTAGAGAAGATTGATTTATATTTGAAATATTTATATTTATATCATTTTATTTATTATATTTTTGATGATATTTTACGTATACTTTTTACTTATTAGATACATTTTTAAATTGATTTATATTTCGCGTTATAACTGTACTTATATTGTGTATAGTTTTTGCTGACTTAATAAATGTAGATGTAGATGCTACAAAACGAAAGAAAACAGAGACCAGAGAAAATAAGAAACAGTTGGCCAACGATATCAAAACATGTTTACACACAGAAAGCAGAAGAAAGATGAGTGCCAATCTTTTGTTAGAAGGTGGTGGTTCAATTGGGAGTAAAAATTACCCACCAAATATTCGGAGCAAAATAATCAGGACCCTATTATATAATTATTTATAGGTCTACTACATCGAGGTTTACATCAGAGAGTACTCTTGGCTTGTGGCTAGAAGATATAGAGAGTTTTATGATCTTCACGAGAAGGTCAGTGACCTTTAGTTAAGAATTAAAGTTGTTCTAATTAGAACGTTTTAGAATTTTTGTATTGGTTAATGTTTCTAAGTGTGGTTGTTCCATCTGGTCCCCCTCCTCCCTCACTGATGCTTATGGAAGAGGTTGGGGGGGGGGGATGGAGGGAGCAAAATCAGGGTCTTTTAGATGATGTAAAGTCTGAAAAAACTTACACCAGAACTTTTAAGCCTTGATAAAGAGATTTACAATAACAGAAAACATTTGATATTAGACATGAAAGAACTATGGGAAAATGATCAAAACTAATACATAACGTTAAAATTACAAAATTTTGGAAAACTTCATTTGCCAATATTTCTCACGACAGGAAATGAGAGCCTGGTTGTTGTTTTTTATCAGTGATCATTTTCAACTATTATGGTATAATTCCTAGCAAAGACAATGAGCCTAAATCAGATTTAACACATTAGGTTCCTTGATTCTGGTTGAGAAGAAATTAAGAAACCTGAGACTTTTCTGTTATAATTAACTTCCCATTTTTGGAATTAATTCTGCTGTGCACAGCTTGTGAAAAGTAGTGGGATAGATCGCTCCCTAATACCGCCAAAGAAATATTTTGGATTTCTTCAACCGGAGTATGTGGAGAGGAGACGGCAAGCACTGGAAGCATACTTTGAGACACTGTTGTCAAGGTTTGGAGAGAACTTACCGAAAGAATTATTGGAATTCTTAGAGACAGATAAATTTGTAAGTGTCACTGATAGATATATATCTTATTAACTAAGCGCGAGGGCCATACTGGGAGAATATCGGCCCGAGGTCTTTACATTACGGACCGAGGGCCAATATTCTTCCAGTATGGTCCCGAGCAAGCTTGGTTAATAATAGATTCATTATACAACTGAAGTTCAAAGGGACACAAGTGCGGTATCATTCGGGACCATTTGAGACCATTCTGGACAGTGCCCAGTCCAATACTGAGAGAATATTGACCCGCAATAGAGCATTTTGATTGGTTGAATTTAGTTATTGGCCCTCTGACTTCCCGAGTCATGTAATAAATACTTTTAATACCTTTTATCATATCTCTTAGTCAGTACATGTGATTGGTCAATTTAGGAGGCTGTCATGATATAAAATTTAAATATAGAAGTTTGTGTGATTTGAAATCATCCCCCTCATATTTCAATCCAGAGATATCTTTAACTCTCAAGATCAGAATGTTCATTCTCCCCTCTTGCTGTTACACAATTTTTTTATAAATTAGTTATGAGAATTTGGTGTTAGATTAAGACAACAACTTCCACCTGATGACTTTGAGTATTCTCATTACCTGTTTGCTGGGTCATGTATGGATATTATAGGGAGAAGTTGCAGGTTAATCACTTCTGGGAGTTAAAGAATTAAAAACCTTTTTCAGTGGGTAGGGTAAGGTGTGAAACCTCACTTTTTCCCTTGGATTTATGGCCCTCATGCTGTGAGCTTGAGCCTTAAGTGCAAGTGGAAAAAACCTGGTCCATACCTGACAGTATGGACCATGAACTTGGCTTTGCATGTGACAAAGGGGATTGTATGTGTGCTCTTACAAAGACAGATTTGATTGATTCAGGAAATCACAAGTGATGCGATAAGTGTTTCTCTTTGGTCTACAGGATGTTTGTGGTGTTACTCATACTCTGGCTAAAGAATTGTTTCTTACTGGTGAGTGCATTGTATTATTTCTTGTTACCAGGGCTACAAGCTGGAATCATTTTGATTACTATATAGCAAGAAGGAAAAAGTTTGTGAACATGATTTGCAGCAAGAGTAGTTGCTTTCAATTGGAAACTGAATTTTTTGGTTATGTAAGATTAGTTGTAGCATTCTTTTTTTCCTGGTGTTTATGAGCTTAAGTTCAAGTAAGATATACATTGATCTTAATTATTATTTTAATTAATTTAGGGTGAAATATCCTTTTTTCTAGTGTAAAAAAATTTATTTTGATTCAAATTTATGACTTTAGTATGGCAAAAAAATAATCCTGAAAAAAGTTAGAATGAAATTAAACCTATCCTAATTTTTTTATACACATCTTTTACATCTATTATGTACTTCCCTTTCCTTTTTGAAAAAAAAAAAGGAGATGCAATTCTGGAAAAGGAAGAACAGTTTACCCTTACACTGCTTCAGCTACACTGTATAACAAGCAGGCTTGGCATAGCTGCACCAACATGTGGTGGGTTTCTGAATATTTTACCTAAGATTATGTGATAGATAATTAACAATTATTCCACGAGCGCGCGTTGGATATGAGATGATAGACAGCCAACGAGGCGCGTAGTGCCGAGTTGGCTATAATCATCTCATATCCAACAAGTGCGAGTGGAATAATTGTTTTATTAAAAACGTTAAATTAAATTATTAAATTTTATTAAATTTTTAGCTCTCTTTTGATTTTAAGCTGACACGTATGCTTACCATATTTGTAGATTATGGTATATTGGCTGATATACCATAATGGCTAAGCCAATAAAAAGTCTTGAATTGCATTATCCAATGATCTAGTTTTTAATAATTTTTTTTATCATTTTTTTGCAAATGATATCTGATTGTGATTATCGATACAATTTTTCTAGTTTTAAATTTCTGAAATGATGGCATGTCATTTCTGTTAGTCAAAAGTACTTCTATTATCATTTGACCCTTTAAGAGCCATGCATGTTTTTATTGTTAATTATTATCATATGATAAAAAATGGGGGCACCAGGGCTGTATGCAATGCGTGAACAGTGCCAGAAAAATCCATGGAATACAGCCCTACAAGATACAATTAAGACAAAAAAATGAAAGAAGAAAAACTAAGGATAAAAATGGGGATCATACTCTGTAAATTATTTATTGACCAAGTCAGGCAGGCCATGCAGCAAAAAAACTTGACCAGGCTCAGGTGGTGTACAATGAGCTTGAGCCGAATATATTCCAATCCAGCCTTCCCACTTAGTCAATAAGTAAATTATATTGAACAAGGTTTGCTGAATATTAATGCTATTTTACAGATTCCCATTTTCGACATGGTGACATAGGCAACCTGTATGACTTTTTGTATCAACTGAAACACTTGAAGGTAAATTGAAATTATCATGTGTTATTTTTTTAGGTCTCTCTGTCTTAGTTTGTGCCTTTCTCTTTGAGATGTATCTTGTGTTTGGAATGATTTTGTAATACTACAGTTATATCTTCTAGGCTTCGGGTAACAAAAAGCTGGTGGAACTGAGTGACAACATGACACTTAAATGCAACCTTGGTATATTCAAGTCTTTAGAGACCCTTGAAGTAAGTGAAATAACCAATTATTGGCTTGTTGGTCAGCCAGGTGGTTATTTGGCAGTCAGACTGCTTTGTCAGTCAGTTAGACTATCATTCTGACAGATGCTCAGTCAGTTTGTCAGAAAGACAGTCAGTTGTGTTTGTTAGTTACTCCACCATTCAGTCAGACAGTCAGTCATTTGGTCAGACCGTCAATCTTTCATCCAGTCAGTCCTTCATCCTTTTAATCAGTTGGCCAGATAGTCATTCCATCATTTAGACAGACATTCAGTCAGTTGGTTAGACAGACAGTCTGTCAGTTATTCATTCTTTCCATCTATCCACCGGTTGGTCCATCAGTTAGTCAGTCAGTCCAGTCAGTCAGACCAGTCCGTCAGTCCAGTCCAGTCCAGTCCGTAAGTCTAGTCCGTCAGTCCAGTCCGTCAGTCCAGTCCGTCAGTCCCGTCCGTCAGTCCAGTCCGTTAGTCAGTCCAGTCCGTCAGTCAGTCCGTCAGTCCAGTCCGTCAGTCAGTGGTTATGGAAGGAAGTTATTCAGCCATTCGGCCAGTCAAACATCGAGTCAGTTTGTCGGTCAGACAGATACAATCAGTCACTTGGCCAGTGAGACAGTCAGAACGAATGTTTCGCTCTGACATAGGACTAACACTCGAAACGTCAATTTAAGAAACTCTTTTCGATGGCAAATTTACGCTATCAACTTAGTTGATGAAACCAAGATATCTTTCAATACCCTTCCATTCCCCCCCCCCCCACCGACGCAGAACCACAGTTTCTCTAGAAACTTACCTTCTTTATTCATTGTTGTCAATCAGTTGACCTAAACATGTTCTTATTCAGATTGACAACTGTGAAGTGGAGCCATTGGAGGGACTAAGTTTTATTCAAAGCCAGATAGAAAAACTCGCAGTTCATCAATCAATCCACTTGCTGAAAGTAAGTAGGATGTAATTCAAAGCAGATGGTAACCAAATGCGATTTTGACACCAAGGGAGTCAATAGGTTTCCGTCGTAAGTCGATCAAATGGATGCGAGTCAGTTCGATCGAAGGTTGTTTCGATCGAAGGTTGTTTCGATCGAAGGTCGTTTCGATCGAAACCAAAGGTCAGTTCGATCGAAGACAAGAGTCAGTTCGATCGAAGATTAAATGATAGTAGTATATGTAGTAGCGATTCAAGGAAAAGAAGCGATGTCTTGCGAGCTTCTTGCGAGCTAATAGAGAATAAAATTTGAAGAACCATGATGCGAGCCATGAGAAAATATTTCCATCATTTTTCCAAATGCGCGTGGAACATAAGGAATGGTCGCGTCTGTTTTCTGTTAAAGCAAAAAATCATCAAAAATAGTTGAAAACAAAACGCGAAATTATCGGCAGGCCTACAAGGAGACTGGAGTCTACCCTACCCCCAAGGCCTTTAGCAATATACCAAATATGGAAACAGGCGGCTGGCGGCCATGTTCCTTGACGACCAGGTTCAAGAATGTATTCTGCACAACTCCGAAGTTAACAGGAAATATTTTTAAACAGATTTGATAAATAGTAAGTTCAATACACCTAAGCAATAGTTACAGCCTTCGATCGAACTGACTCTTGTCTTCGATCGAATCGACTTTATCGCTCGAAACGACCTTCGATCGAAACAACCTTCGATCGAACTGACTTTCATTTGATCAAACGCCGCGGCATTTCTTGAAGTTGTGGGGCCGAGATCTAACCCAAACCGCGGTTATACCCGAGCAATTAAGGTGGCTCGTACTAGTTTCCTCGCGCGGGGAACAGATAACTCTTGCGTCACGCGCGGGAGAAACGTGCGAAAGAAGCGCGAGATTAAAAGACGAAAATTTAAAACAAAGATGGCTTCGCGAGGAATTTTTTCTACTTATGTGAGAAGTTTACCTAAGAGCTTGTATTTGATATGTTGAGCGGCCACTGTAAATGCAGGAGATAGAAACTAAGATAAAGAAGACGATTTTCGGAGAAGCAAAGGTTGCTTCACTTCACATTTAAAAGAAATATTCAACCGATATGAAATCTTGCGACGGCGAAAAAAGAAAAACTCAAGTGAAGGATAATCTACCTGTAGTGGAAGAAGACTTTGAAACTTAAAGGAAAATAATATGATATAGCCAGAAGTCGTGTGTAGGATTTTTAAGATGAGCCCGGGAGGCTGTCTTTGACAGCTGTTTAATGATTTTCTTAGCAGTAAACGTCTGTAAACATCAGATCGTAGGCGCGCGCGCGAGCATACCTAATTGTCAGCGGTAGCTATAACAGATCATGAGCAAATGTCGATCTTATAGAATCCAGATTTTTAAATGCGCGAGAACGCGCGTGGAAAGTGGTAAACTCACGAAAGCTATCGCATGAAAACAAGTCCGGTAACCCCTTCTTTTTATTGTTCCAATATGATAATAACGTCGAAAGGAATCATCAGAAAAAAAAAATAGAAAATTCTACGGAAGGAAATTTGCGATGTGTGAAAATTGCCTTTTTTATAGATTTTCTGAAATTCCGCTCCGTAGAAATTTTTAAAAATCTTTGTGCACTTTCCTTTTCAAGTGCCAAAAGCAATCACTGAAAAAAATCAGGGGGTCACCGGGTTAGTTTTCGAATTATTTAAGCCACAAGTTAAAAAATGCGTCTGAATAAGCCAATGAAAGCGTTGCCATGGAAACTGCTAGTGACGAGTTGACACCTGTTTTTGGATAACCAATGGTTATATAATTCAACCCCGTAAAAGTGTTCAACTGGCCTTGGTCAGCCTTTCTGTTGTATTCTTTCAAAGTTACAAACCATCAGAAAGATGGAAACCGGTACGAGCCACCTTAATGGGCCTCAGGTAATCTCTTTTAGAGGGTTGACTTGAGTAAATAATTGTCCGTCGACTGTTAGTTTTCGGCCTTCTTGACACTGTTCACAAAAATAAATGTGCAAATAAAAGGTTCGGCTAAAATGAAGACACCTGTAGTTTAGAACGCGGTTTTGTTAAACAACGACTTAACTTTGTTTAAATAACCGGCCCTTAGAGTTTCGGATAAATCTTTTATTGAGGTGGCTGGTACCAGTTTTCATCTTTTTGATGGTTTGTAACTTTGAAAGAATACAACAAAAAGACTGACAAAGGCCAGTTGAACATTTTTACAGGGTTGAAATATATAATCATTGGCTATCCGAAAATAGGTGTCATTTCGTCACTAGCAGTTTCCATGGCAACGCTTTCAAAGGATTATTCAGACGCATTTTTTAGCTTATGGTTCAAATAACTTGAAAACTAACTCGGTGACCCCGTGATTTTTCTTAGTGATTGCTTTAGGCACTTGAAAAGGAAAATGTACAGAGCTTTTAAAAAAATTCTGCGGAGCGGAATTTCAGAAAATCCAGAAAAAAGGCAATTTTCACGCATCGCAAATGCCCTACCGTAGAATTTTCTAGTTTTTACTCTGACGATTCCTTTCAACGTTATTATCATATTGGAACAATAAAAAGGAGTCACCGGACTTGTTTTCATGCAATAGCTTTCGTGAGTTTAGCAATTTCCACGCGCGCTCTCGCGCATTTAAAAATCTGGATTCTATAAGATCGACATTTGCTCATGATCTGTTTTAGCTACCGCTGACTATCGCGTGTGTTCGCGCGAGCACCTACGATCTGATGTTTACAGTCGTTTGCTGCTTAGAAAATCATTCAATAGCCGTCAAAGACAGCCTCCCGGGCTCATCTTAAAGGAGCTACTCACAACTTCTGGCTATGTTATATTATTTTCCTTGAATTTTCACAGTCTTCTTCCACTTCAGGCAGCTTATCCTACAGTTGATTTCTCCTTTTTTCGCGGTCGCAAGCTAAGATTTCATATCGGTTGGATATTTCGTTTAGATGTGAAGCAACCTTTATCTCTCTGAGAATCGTGTTCTTTATCTTCGTTTCTGTCTCCTGCTTACGCAGTGGCCGTTCAACACATCAAATACACGCCTTTAGGTAAACTTCTTACAAAAGTAGAAAAAAGCCTCGCGCCGCCATCTTTGTTTTGAATTTTCGTCTTTAATCTCGCGTTTCTTTCGCACGTTTCTTTCGCGCATGACGCAAGAGTGACTTGTTCCCCGCGCGAGGAAACTAGTACCAGCCACCTTAAAGGCCGGAGTTTTTCCGCGCAAGCGCGTTGCGTCCACGCGCATGAAAAGAAAAGAAAGGGCTTTTGGGGCTGTTGGCAGGCCTCCTTCGGTAATGTTTATTTTATTTTTGATGTGCAGGACATACTAGTCGATGACGAGATTTGGGAGCAAGGCGTTCTGGAGACAGTCGAGGCAGATGGGGCATCGTCTTTGAGTTCAACGTCAAACTTCCGGGCATGGACAGCTTTAACTGATGCAGATTTTAGTCAGAATGATCTTCCATATATCGACGAATCTGTGGTAAATGCTGCTGCATGATATAAACTATGTCTTAATTATCTTTTGTGTAAATTATTCCACGACAACAATGCTGTTTTGGCGAAACATTAGCTAAAGGTAAAAGTTTGAATCTTTTCTCAAGAACACTTTCCAACTCTGCTCTCGTAGCATGATTATTTGACTCTGCTCTACATTATTTTGTATTTTACGGAGGGGGGGGGGGGGGAGGAGGTCTAAATCGGCGAAGGCGGTTGGTGCAAATGGACCAGCGGTCTAAATCCGCTGGGACACTGGTCCCATAAACTTTTGGAAGCGAAGCGCGCCATCACTGATGGGCCAGAGTTCATGTTACTTAAAAAACGTTGCAGTTGGAACTGATTTGGGACTCTCATTATCCAATGATTTTATTTTCCATTTACCTATTTCTTGTTAGGTTTTGTTGCCGAATGTCACATGCTTGAATCTCAGTTACAATCGGATTGAAGCTATAGAACATCTTCAGGTAAGAGAATATCAAGAGAGAATTTAGTCATATCAACACGAGCGGAGAACAAAGAAAAAAGTCTGAGTCCCTTTTAGGG
This sequence comes from Stylophora pistillata, assembly GCF_964205215.1. NCBI lineage: Eukaryota > Metazoa > Cnidaria > Anthozoa > Scleractinia > Pocilloporidae > Stylophora > Stylophora pistillata. Next base: position 3,580,385 of record NC_142523.1, read on the forward strand.
GTTTCGAAGCTCGCACTTGATCGTGTACCACTACCGATGCCCTAGCCGATAACATCATAGCTAAACTGACCAATCAGTATACACGAACCGGACTTATAACCCCCTGACTGAATAACATCATAGCTAAACTGACCAATCAGTATACACGAACCGGACTTATAACCCCCTGACTGAATAACATCATAGCTAAACTGACCAATCAGTATACACGAACCGGACTTGTAACCCCTTGACTGAATAACTCTTCACTTGACTCTGATGACGACTTCCCCTCACTTCCGCTTCCGTGTTTGGTTGTCGAAACGTCAGTCACCACTACCGACAAAAGCCTTTTCAGAACTACCTTCACCCGGACTGTCAGACTTCACGATCAAATAAGAGTCGAGTTTATTTATGACTGAAAGTTGCTTTTCAGTTATTTCCCGTGACCTCCTTTTAGTACTTAAACCGCCTCCTGATTCAATTGTTAGAGCGCCGGACTGTTGTGCGGGAGGTCGAGGGTTCAAGCCCCTGCCGGACCAACACTCAGGGTCTTAAAATAACTGAGGAGAATTTGCTACCTTTCTATGATATCAAGAAATGGATAGATATTCTAGTCTTCTTGGATAAGGACGAATAAACCGTAGGCCCCGTCTCCTGCAGGGTTAGGGGTAGGAGACGTTAATTTCTCACGCACGAGATTACTGTGTGGTGGATGTCCTCGCCTGGGGCGGGATGGGTGGGTTTACTGGGTCCGCAGTAATTGGCGCAAGCTGTTGCGGTGTCCCTGCCTGTCGGCGAATTTAATAAATTACAAAATTATAAAATTACTTACACGAGGTTTTCAGAGTGAAATTTAGTAGTACGATAATAATATAAAGTAACAGTTAAGTATTCTCCAAGTTAGCCTGCGAGCAGGATCTCATTATTAGCTCTGCAGGATGAGCATTTCTAAGCTCGCGGGAAGATTTGAGAGGAGTCAGAGAGAGCTTTGCTGGGGGTCTGGGACTAATACGGTGCTAGAACCCTTGGCCCAGCTCTCCTCGTCTCAAGGACTTAAACTTTCCCGCGGGCGGAGCTACATTTGTGCCGAAGCCAACAACAAGAGAATATCTCAGGCCATCGCATTTTACATCGTAGACGGAGAATTCTTCGATCTCTGAGGCGTACTGAAAACCCTTCTTACTCTATATTGGTGCTTTGCTCTTTCATTTCAGGCCTTGTCGAATCTGGTCGAGCTGGATTTTTCCTACAATAAAATCTCAAGTCTTGGAAACAACTTGAATACGAGGCTTGGGAATATCAAGAAGTTAAACCTGGCAGGGAACGAACTTAATAATGTGGAAGGTAATGGTACTCATGATTTGCCGTAACCCCTTCCACCCCAAAATCAGCATACGTATTCTCCATACTGTTCTCTATACATTTCCTAAGGTGCTGACAAGGAGAATTTGTTTAACAATCAAGAGCTTCTTTAGTTGGTGATCATTTCCTTTATTCTCCTGACCTTAATGTGTGATTCAGGGGTGATATGTAAGGAGAAATTATATGTTAATTACTCGTTGGGTTCAAAGGGTTAAATACATCGCTGACGTTTAGTTGGTAATTTTGTGTCGGGGGGAATTTCTCTCAAGTGAGCTTGCTCCATGCTTTTGTCTGAAAGCCGGTTGAAAAAACATTTCCACAAGCTGATCGTGCTTGCAGGTGTTTTGCATTCGCTGCAAAAGGAATGTCCTCGCTCAATTCCAAGAAGGAGAAAAAAATGATAGGTCACTGTGCTTGTTTGCGAGAAAATGACGATTTACTTCTCTGGTGAGCTCTGACCATACAGAAAAAGCCGCCATTTATTGATGCACGCGCGTTAGTAACGTGTAGAATTACGCGCAGTAAGGATGTACTTAAGTCGCAAATAATTGGAACAGGAAGAAAAAAGTTGAAGACAGGAAACGAAAAAAATAAACTTTATTGGCGCGCATGTGTGCAACGCATTGTGGGTTACAAGGATTGCTCGAGACATCACTTTACTGCTAACAGGAAATTCTCTCTCTTGTAGGCCTTGACAAGATGTATTCCCTAACAGTTCTCAATCTTAGCGAGAATTTCTTCACAGACATCGGCGCCATTTTGACGTTAGGGGAATTACCGTGCTTGGAAATCCTGGATTTTAGAGATAACGCCATGACAAGGGAACCGCTGTACCGTGTCAGGGTCTTCGCGGCATTTGATGACCGCGCTGAACAGGTTAAAAAGTCTCTCAATAACTCACGTTAATTCCTATCAATGTGATGTTGATATCCTGCAAAAATATTTTACCTTCCTAGAAGAGCACTTTTTGTTTGATTGTCACTGATGAAACCAAAATCAAATTTAACGTCATAGCCGATCAGAACAAAGTTGATTATCCCAAGAAACCAGTGAGCGTATGTGAAGATGCACGTGACCGGCTTTATGCGCGGGAAACGAAGAGAATGAAGTGATTGGTTTAATTTCTGTTTGTATATTTCTTATCGATGGCACGAGTTTCCTGAACCAATCACGGAGGGCAGTGGGGCAACCATTGCAAACCGGGATCATTATCTAACTGGGCTAACGTGCGTATCGAGTACAAATATCACGCGATATTTGGACAGTTTGTTATTTTGTATCTTAAAAAATCCCTGCGTGCTAAGCTTCACTGTCTGCTTTTCTTGTCCTGCCATATAAGAGAAACACATAAAGTAAATCAGTTTGATAATAAATAGTATCGCTGAGTTTTTTAACTCGTGGTTTGTATTTTGACCCACCCTTCGGACTCGTCAAAATACGGTACAGCTCGTAGAATACTCGGCGGTACTGTACACAACAGAACGCCTGAGAAGATATCTTTACTATACACCCTCAGTTGAAAATTTCTTCTTCTCACCTTGAAATGGCTCTACCAGCTTTGTAACTTTGTTTGATACGTAAGGTTTATTCTTGTCCGTGACTAGCTTGAACTTGATGGCCAGCACCCATCAAATAGAGAAATGAACAAGATCCGTGAGTTACTCCAAGAAGAGCTGAATTTCGAAATTATTAATTATCCAACTCCACCACAATACTCAGTATCAAAGAGAAGCAATAAAAAGGTAGGTGTACTACAATAACAAGCAGTATCTATTGTTTTAATGTGTGGTTAGTTTTATTCGCTTTATTTGAAACTTTCATAAATGTGCTTGCCCTTTTAAATCTCTTAAGGAAACTACAATGTCTTTGCAAATCAAAACTTGAACTGAAATGAATTAATTCGTTCTTGTCGCTCATTCGTGGAGATACATTAGTGTTTGGTTTTGTTTTCAGGGCAGAAGTATCGATAGAGTGATAGCTCTTGATTCAGAAACAGAAGAGCAGTCCAGTACACCCGTAACAGGTACAATTAACCCCATAACTCCCAAGATCTGATCGTTAATTCTCCTCTCTGGCTGCTACACATTTCATTGTAAATTAGTGAGGAGAATTTGGTGTTAGATCATGATAACAACTTCTACTTGAAAATGAGTATTCTCCTTACCTGTTTGCTGGATATTTTTTTGAATATGTTAAGGAGAAGTTACATGTTAATCACTTCTGGAAGATAAAGGGTGGGGGAGGGGGTCTGGGGGTGAATTACCGTCAGTTGCATTAAACCCAACTCACGAACTCCTTGCTTATGTCAAATTGCCTTCAGAATCCAATTCGTCTGTGGACGAATCAGATGCCGAGTTCCGTTCCCGAGTGGAGAAAATTCGGCAGATCGGTGGAGACGCATGGCTTACGTTATATGACGAGGTACACTCAGAAGAAGAAATGACACAGGTTTGTGCGCGCTACAGAGCGCATGCGTTCAATTTGAAATTAATCATAATCACGAAAAGTCTCTTAAGAAACCGATGATACGCAGAAAAGCGAGGAAGCGCTCGCGATTAAATCAGTCACAAGTGGTTTTTAGTTTACATATTCGTTCGACTTTCAGATTGAAAAATACTCTGACAGAAGTAATATGATTGATATAATGGTGAATATACGTCAGAACCTTTAGATTTTGTTCTTTGTTCAGGTCCAACCAAACGGCGAAGTGTCGTCGACAGGTGATAGAAGCCATACTGAGCCCGTAAATGATCAGCAGTCTCCTAAGCATGACACGATTGGTGGGAACTTTGAAAGTCCTGACAGCCCAACAGAAGAACAGGTTACTGGTGTGGTTTATCGAATTGAATTTATTTGTTTGAGTTTTGAGAAAGGCGCAAGTTTTCTGCACAAATCGAAGAGAATTAAAGCAAAACCAAAGAAATTGTAAATTACTGTCGACACTCGTACAAAAACTCTGAATAATTGGTTTTTGGATAACCTCCCAGAAAACAAGAAATAGTTTATTTCTGTCAAAAAACGATCGGAAATGAAATTATGGAAGTGCTATGTTATGTCTTCGGCTTCTCGGAGGTGAATAATACTGACGAATCACTTCCAAACCAACCAATCAAGCAGTTAAAACACTGTAAAAACACTTCAATCATGAAAAATTCCTGCATTTTTCTTGCACCCTCTTTCGCCATTTTGCGAAGGGCACGAATAAGGACTGAAATTTCTTAACTTGTTGGCCATTGATTGTAGCTTCTATAGAGCACTATAATATGCAGTTTTGATTGTTTTTGACGTATTTATTTGACTCTTTCATTTTATCGCTGCTGATCAGGGAACTGCAGGCGCACGGAGAGGGAATGAGACTCATCCTAGTCGTCTTCAGTTTGGTTTTGCGCCTGAGCTGGAAAAACTCGTACACGACAGAGTGGAATCAAGTGCAGACTTGTACGTAACCATAGTCACTTCTAGAATGTAATGTTGTGTAAAGCGCTTTCCATTTGAATCTCGTTATGATAAAACCAAAGAAATAATACCGACCTATTGGAAAGAATCTTAATATCACCAGGAGCCAGGTTGGAATGTAAAGGAAATTAATGGGCCGGTTATTAAAACGAAGTCTAACCCAAACTGCGGCCAGTTTTACGTAAGGTACGGGCCTCAGGTATTCTCTATAAGAGGGTTGATTTAATTAAATGAATGTGTTTCCACTGTTAACTTGGCCCTCTTGACCAGACCGGGTTCGGCTAGAATGAAGATAGTTAGGAACGCGGTTTCGCTAAACAACGGCTATGCCTTGTTTAAATAACCGGCCCAGTGTTTTTAGCTTGAATGCGGTAGAATAGTCGTAATGTTGTCAACAAGCTTGTATTGGAAAAGTAGGATCACTCGCAAACAGCGAAGTATTCCAATTAAAAAACTTGTCTGTTTAAATGAAGGACCTCAGGCACATATATGGTGGAAGTCGAAGGAGAAGTGCATAATGAAGGGAGTACAGAGGAAAGAATGGTTGGAGTGGACCTTTCCAAAGGGGTCATTTTCGAGATACAGATAACGACCGGGAAGACATTTGCAAAACATAATCTGGGTAAGAATTCCGTTTTATAGCAGTGTTGGGCAATGTTGGGGCAATGTTGGGGCAATGTTGAGGCAATGTTGAGACAATCTTCTCTCTTTTAAATGGAAAGTAATATCCCAATAAGTTCTCACCCCTCCCCTACTAGAATGTGGCTGTTTGGGTGAGTGATATTATCGTAGTGTACCTAAATTGTATTTGAAGGGGGAGGGGTAAGGAGTGGAAATCGAGATAGTCAATTGGTATCACTTAAAGGCTTGTGCCCAAACATTGTAATCCTTAATTTTAAACCCTTCCGGCGAGAGAGCTTGACTGCACTCTACGGGTCGGCCAAATGGTGACAATTAAACCTTTCTTCTTTCCATTTTGTAGAGGACATAAGCAGTGTCGACATTTTGGAACTGCATGACACCTTCTGTGTCGATATCCGGGACATCTATTCCAAGGAATGGCGACGTCATTATGCTGATGATAGCGACAATTGCGTTCATAACAGAGACTATCGTCAAGTAGCCAGGTATCGCATGCGTTCAATGGAAGATGCTGCTGAGCTGTTTGTTCTGCTTTACAAGTTTATCACTGAAAGGTAGTGACTTATGTCTCTTTTGCCTTTTGGTTCTCCATCTTCCTTTGTGTAGTGTAGCTTCCAGTTTCCGTTCCTGTTTCAGTTTCTGTAGCATAAAGTGAGTAAGGGTATTAGTACTCCTTCCTGGATGAAATGGTGGTTGTGCAGATATCCATTTTTATTAAAAACTGGATCATTGGATAATGCAATTCAAGACTTTTTATTGGCTTAGCCATTATGGTATATCAGCCAATATACCATAATCTACAAATATGGTAAGCGTACGTGTCAGCTTAAAATTAAAAGAGAGGTAAAAATTTAATAAAATTTAATAATTTAATTTAACGTTTTTAATAAAACAATTATTCCGCTCGCGCTTGTTGGATATGAGATGATTATAGCCAACTCGGCGCTACGCGCCTTGTTGGCTATCTATCATCTCGTATCCAACGCGCGCTCGTGGAATAATTGTTAAATATTCCTGAGGTGGCGAGGTGCATGGTTAAAGTTAGGTTTTTGTTCTAGATCACAACACGATGACACAGCAGTTTACCAAAAAACCATTCAACTATCCTGCCTCCTTTTCACTCATCTTATCATACTTCTCTATGTTCTTAGGTCCTCCAAGGATGCCATTCCCAGCATTGACATCCAAGAACCGCTTGCAGAAATCTTCTCAGCGAACATTGTAGAATGGCCCAATCCATTAGGTGTACAACAAGACCTTCTGCACAAATATTTAGACGATTTCCTTCAGGAACCTGACAAGAAACAAGGATTACATTGCACAGAAGTAAATTCCCTAGACACCCGACGTATGCAGAGGGTCCAAAACATTTACCAGACCCTCCACGCTGAGTTCATAGACGTGGGGTGCTTAAGACATGATCGCTCTGGGCCCTCTCCCGAGAGGGTCCGCCTGATTTTGTGGTCTGGCTGTCTTCCGTATGTGTACCCAGATCACGAGCTTCCCATTTGCCTTCTAATGACAAATCTCAACATTTATTTGTTTCATTCGTCGCATTTAGACTCGCCTGAGCGTATTCACACGTTGGCAACCTACAGTGACTTACAAGACGTCTTGCATTGTTTTTACAGCTTCCCAGTGCAAGAGCTGAATGAAGTGGTCTTCGGTTTATACGATCAAGGCTTCAGACTGGAAGTGAAACTCGATGGGCCTCGAGGGACCTTTACGATAATCACTCGCGATGCCGAGAAAACGGATAGATTTTTAGGAACTTTGAGAGATGTGCTCGGGGAACCCTTGAATGAGGAGCCTTCTAATGTTCGTGCTTTTAGAAGACAATTTTCATCCGGGAGTCTTCCAAAACTCAGTTTTCCAACCGAAGACAAAATTGACAAATTAAAACAAGAACTTGCAAAATTCGGGAAGGCTTCTTCCACCGCGGAAAACCAGCATCTGCTTATGTACTCTATCGTCCGAGAAATTCCCGACTTTGCCTTGCTAAATGTGCAGGAAAGCGCAGATCTCACAAAGATGCTCCGAAGCTTGATCGTGACGAACTCGGAGATCTATCTCTGCGACGAGGATCATGTACATTGGCCGCTGCCCTCATTTGTGCGGGCGCCGCCGTCTACCCCTCAGTGGGTGGTTACTAAGTCGCAACAGATCAGTAAGATCATCGGGCTTGAAGTGTTTGAACTTAAGGGCAATGTTTGCGACTTTTTCGGCGAGTTTGGGCTCTCGCTGATCTTTGATTGTGATGAATCGGGGACACCATCTCCAGGCGAACAACACTCGTGGCATTTAATTTTCCGAGCCGCTGATGAACGCACCCAGCTTCAGCGGTCGCTGTCACAGGTATGGAAGGACAACTTTCAAGCCGATCTTAAAATCACACATTCAAAGCCCAAGTCGTTCCCAGTCCTTCAAGAGAAAAGGGAAGAAAAAGGGCTCCTAGAGTCTACATCTTCGAATGGTGCACAAACACACCTAGGTACCCCAGTAGAGCCGAAATTTAAAAAGACCCATCGGAGGGTGGGATCGGATTTTCTACCAATTTTCAAACCAAACATGTTGAATAGCCTGGAGAGCTTAGTCGCCCTGGATAGAAAAGTCCTGGACGGATTTTTTCACAAATGGATTTCGCAGAAACAGAGCGACGAGGGTGAAACACTTCTCCATGTGTTATGGACGGGCTGTACACCGTATCTGTATCCGTCGCTGGAATTCAAAGTTTGTATCTTGTTGAGCAATTTGTACGTGTATATTTTGGCGGATAAAGAACACAAAGTCTCCATCAACAAACAGAAAGGAATAAAGTTGAAGATTTCAGAAGATACCGACTTCACTGATGTTAAACCTACGATCTGTTTTAATTTCATTCCGATAACCCAACTTAGGCAGGTTTGCGTGGGTTTGTTTGATCAAACGTTACGAATCGAAACAGAGTTGAAAAAGAACACGTTTACTCTGATCACGCGAGATTTCAAATTGACCAGTACTTTTCTGGAGAGATTAGGCGCGATTTTGTCGTCGAGGCATCGTGGTGATTCATCGCCTCTGTCGAGATCCGACACGATGCTCACGAGTATCTACGACTCGCAGTCAACTGCCGATCATGATCCGAACGCTTTTCCGAAAGCAGATTATCAGCACACGAATGGTGGTGTGCGCTTCGTGTATCCGAACGATGACACGTTGGAGATTGTGAAGGATGCCATTGCCGAGTTCAGCCGCCAGTCAGTTCATTGCCTCGAGCTCAAACATGTGGTCATTTTGGTGTATCTCTTGGTCTTCCACGAAACAGAAACGGCTCGCGAAGAACCTCGCACTCTTGTAATCATGGACAAGTCTCTATGCCTTTGCATCGAAGATCATGTCAACTACCCGCTGCCGTTATTTGCTACAGGACTTCCCGAGAATCCGCAATACGATGTGCAAGATCTGCGTGACATCCAGTCACTGTCACGTGTTGAATTTAGTGACTTCAACTCCTGCGACTTTACAATGGTCTTCTCGCCGACTCGACCTCAAGACGAGGATGCACCAGATGGCTTTGATTCAGCGAGTATGGGCGAGTTGTGTGTCATCACACATCACTTGCCAGATCCCGATGAACGCGATATTTGCTGGAAAATTGTTGCTCAGACTTACGAGGAAAAAGAGAAGGCTTTGAGTCTGATCTGCAAGCTCTGGGCCGACATTCATGGCGGCGCTCTACCTGTTATGAAAGCTACGAGGTAGGAATTAAGATGCAACGAAATTAAACGAAGCTTAGCGGTTTACAACAGCAGTGGAGAAGGTAGTAGCTTTGAAAGGCTGAGAAAGTAAAATGAATTGGGACAGTTCATATTCTAAAATTGTCCTCTTTGAAGGAGCAAGAAACTTGCCTTGATACGAAGGGGGTATCGAAAACTTTGTTTCATACGGAGAAGGTGCAACAAACAATGACAGACACTGTTTACCATACTAGCAATGTACATATAGTTTTTTCAATTCGTTGATAAAGCCGTGAAACATGACTCTATTTTAAACAGAATTTTTCGAAGTTTTTGCAACTAAGGCACAAGAAGATCAGTTCCCCTACTCGAATTTTTTCTAGAATATGGGTTCCCTTTGAATTACTTGGTAGATCTGCTTTTGCGAAATATGAGAGGTCGTATAGAATTCCTTTATATTTCTGTATATGTTCAAGAGAATACATTTGTATTATGATGTACTTATCCATATTTTATATGTTTACTATCAATTCAAATTATACACGTTGAAATAGGGAACTTTTGATATGCTCAAAATGAAAAATAGGTGTCAACCTAATTTTTATTTGTTTCAGATAATTTGTTAATACTTATCGTGTTCACCCGGCAGTGCACGGGCCGGCAATGTTGGATGATTTACTGTCATGGAAGCAAATTTCACAACAGCCTATCAAAACGAATGTTAATGATGTCTCTTAGTATTGCTCACAGTGAATTTCTGCATCCATCTGTGCAAACGTGCCCCCCCCCCCACGTTTGCACAGATGGATGCAGAAATTCACTGTATGGGGGGGGGGGGGGAAGCTCGGGCTGTAGGTATCAGAGGCTCGTTTATTGAGAGTCCTGGTTACTTGACGGGCCCGGAGCCAAATTTTGAAATAAAAGCTTAGAGAATGAAAAAGCAGGTTCTGGTACCCTGACTAGTCCATTTTGTTTCTGACATCTCACGGTTTTACTGCATAATTTTTAAAAAAATTGAAACACTGATCGTGAATGAAAACAGAACGGCTCTACGGGCCCCTTCAGTTTCTAGGAATTCGAAAAACAGGCCTCAGGTTGTAATAAAACTAGATGAGAACATCGTCGTTTATATGCGAACATTCAGCCCTATCAGGTCACTATATCAATCCGAACTATGTGAAAGTCGTACAAACGGAGGACAACACCGTCAAGAGGAAGGTAAGGAGATTGAAGAGATCAAGATGAAAAGTCGTTCTCTTAACAAAGACGAGGGGCTTGAGCCTCCAATGATACACGAAACCATACTCCTAGCGAAGGGCCGCTTTGAGGGGGTGGTTACTTAGTTTAATGCTTTCTAACCTCCCATTGTGTTTTCTGAACGTGGAATGAACATTTCTGGTTGCAATTACATTTTTCGTTCTCGATTGCCATACGTGATGGTCGATTCGTGCTTCGCTCTCCTCGGCTATCGCGCAATAGAGATCTCGAGCTCACAATCTGTTGGATGTATGTTGGGTTGTTTGTAGTCGACTGCTTAAGTTTTTACTATTGTAAAAGCCATGGTATCTTTTAACATTTTATTAGCATTTTTTATCTACCTCAGCTGGCAAACTAAAGCAAAACTCGTAGGTTTTGCCTGACAAATTAACAAACGCATAAAAAATGAAGTTTGAACTGTAACACGACTGAATATCCTAGAACACATCTATAAGACACAGCGGTCAAACGTCAGGTATGCACAAGGGAGTCAAGTTTGGCCGGCCGCGCGCCAATTTCCCGCTCAAAATTTAAAGAGAAACATAAGCAACCTCTATCACGTGAAATATGCGAAAAATATGTTCAGGTAAACTTATAGAAGGAAGCAAAAGTAGGGACAGGAAAAACTCGAGACTTTGTACACAAAGCTTACTTAATTATAGATTTCTTGTTGATTAACCGATTTATTTTTAGCTTCACCCCCCAAAAAATGGACCGCTTTTAAACACCGCACCTACCACGCTGGTATGGTTGTCTGTAGGACAACTAGGATGCTATACAACGTACGCGCATGCGCAGACGTTTGACCGCTGTGTTCATCTATGGCAACCATATCTATGTCCATCTCAGGCTTGATCAGTCAAAATCTAGTCGTTGACAAGTACGTATAGCAATAACTAACTGCTTAGTTATGTAATGCTGAACGATATACATTTTACACTTTCCTTTAATATAAAACAACATTATTTGGCTAAAACCCAAACATAATTAACGACCATCATTTCGCACTGGGCTATATCGTCATTAAAGTTTCTTTTAAAACAAATTCATGTGTCAAAACACATTAATTAATTAATTGATCGTTATTTCTTAAATGTTTCATAAAACTATTACAAATTAATTCATATATTACATTTCCTGACAATTTGTGCGGTTGACCCATACCGAACCTTGAATTGTTATAAAACAAGTGGGGTTTTAATTAACACTATTTCGGGATATAGAAATCGTTAATGGTTGTAAGTAGTAGCTTTAGGTAAAGCCCTTGACAGTGCACTTCGAATTTTCTTTGTTGCGGTCATTGGCCACCTACATCAGATTAGTTCAATTAACAAATGGTAAACACCACACCGTACACTATTGAGTTATGGATGCACGCGGGAGGTTGCTAAGCACGAAAGAAGCGTAAGAGTCGCTCGAGGCGATAGCCGAGAGCGACTCTAGCTTCTTGAGTGCTTAGCAAACCTCCCAAGTGCATCCATAACTCAATAGTGTACGGTGTGGTGTTTACCATTTGTTTTATAACATAACATTGATACATTGTAGCTAAAGAGTTCCCTTTTATTAAACAAATCTTACGTGACTAGAAAAAACAAGCGCGCGCGGAAGAATAGTCTTTGCATTTGCTCACGTCAGCAGCGTACACCCATGGGCAAATGGGGGACGCTAAATTGACCAATCAGAGCGCGCGCTTTACTTTGTTTATGTTATAATAAAGTTTGTACCCTGACTGAAACTCCGAATCCAGCGTAATCCCAAGATGATGTGAACTTTCAGGAAGCCAGAAAGAAGGGGAATTTGAGACTTTCATTCAGAATTAAAGTACATTAAAATAAATATTCAAATATTTAATTATAAGTGATAGACGTCATTGCATTTTAGGGACCGTCTCGTTGTAAATTCACGAGGATGTTATAGTTGAGACTTTCCAAAACAGCTTGATAACTATATTTCGTCAATCGTTCAAAAGTTCACGAAAAGATGGTGTGAATTCTTTTTCCTTCCTCCTTGATTTGGAGTATATATTTTCCCTGACTCTGAAAAATTGTTTATATTAACAAAGCTCGAGGCTAAAAACCAGTTGTTTCGTCTAAGTATGTTTAAAAGACGAGATGAACTTTCTATCTGTAGTTTTTAGAACTAAGTAATCACTTGCTCTGATTAAATGAACATCTCATCTCATTCTTGGGATTTGACGGTGGTTTCTCCCGAAGAGATTGACGCAGGAATGCTTTTTTAACATCTCTGAATCTCGTTAACTGCTATCTGGCCTGTAACCAATGGAAGCCAATGATGAATAGTAGCTGTGAACCCAGAAGCAAAGTCCCAGGACTATCAATGAAACTTCCCGTCGACTTTGTCCTTCTTGCTTTTAAATTTTCTGAAAGAAAGGAAAATATACATTGATTATAAGTCTCTGTGGAATCCATCTGTTTGCTGCGCAAAGTTAAAGCATCCACTGAGTGATTTACCGAGTCCGTCTGATGTTCGGTTACATGAGTCGCTCAGTCAGTCGATCTGAAAGTTTGACAGTCAGTACTTAGTAGGTCAGTTAGTCAGTTTGTCAGTCAGTGATCAGCCAGTCAATCAGGCGGTTATTTAGTCAGTCAATCAGTCGGTTAAACTTTAAGGAAACTCATTACGGTGACCAATTTATCAACTACGAATAGTGGAAAACTCTGAGACCATAAAGAAAAAAATTCTGTTTTTTCGTGACTTTTTTTTTATCTAAATAGCCTTTCTCACCAATTATTGCAAAAATAAATTAAATTAAAAACAAACAAACAAACAAACTTTATTCACCCGTCCAACACCAGCTCCTGTATTACGTTTTAACAAGGCGTTGCGAGGGGATCTGGGTTCTATACTGCGTTTTCGAATAGCGGAGATTAACGATTACTTCGAGGGACAGAACGGCGGGTCCCTCTGTTTTAAACCAGTTCTACAGTCATTCATTTTCATATGAGACGTCTTCGTTGTGTGAAGAGTAAGTTAAAATTTTAATTACTCGTCCGCCCAAATAACACCATCGCTATCGTTTTAATTTGTTACCTTTTCCTGCAGTGACTTCTTGTGATCTTGGACCCAATATGTAATGTCCGCCGTGAACTATTTTAAAAGCTGCCAACTGAAAATGATAAATTTTCCCATTCTCCAGACCAAAAGAGATTTCTTTTCTTCTTGTTTCTTTTGCAACGTCGACGGTTTGCAGATCGCTTTCAGAACTCCAGTAAAAAATCTGAAAGAAATATCGACAGAAACTATGAGTGTGGCTGGTCTACATGCAACCTCTCTCTTCAGAGGAATTTTCTTTCTTAATTCTATATTATTTACGCTTTCACTCCCAAGATCTCGTTTGTTAGTCTCCCTACTGTATGCCATTATGATGTTGGAAGAATTTGGTATTGGATCAATTAATAATCCCGGATTGATATTTTCCTTTATTATATGGCTGTGTCTCAAAAGGACTGAGAACTACCGAATTCTCGCATTTGATTGGCTGAAATCAATATTTAAAGCAGTCTAGATTTTCCCATCTAGACTGACATCTAGACCGGTCTAGAAAAAAAAGGTACAAAGAATATAAAAAATTGGCATATAAGACACAGCCATATAATAAACATCTTATTAACTGAGCTAGGTCGGTCTGTATGGGAGAATCTTGACCTCGGTCAAGTTTCTCCCATACAGACCTCCCGCTCGGTTAATAAGAACTAATTAATTTTTACCACTTGTCTGCATGAAATTGTATAGATATTGTAAGGAGGAAATCTGTTTTGGTCACTCACAGTAGTTAGAGGGTTCAAATATTTATGCTTGCTCTTTACTTACCCGGAATCCTTCAATGTCTTGCAAGGAACTTCTCCAGTTCAAGACTACCTCATTGTTTTTATTATCAAAATTTGCTGTCACATTTTGGGGAGATATTCGAGGTGCTGCAAGAAGACAAGTGTTTAGAAATATGCCACTTCTGTTTTATACACATGCCATGCAATAATTCTCCCTTCCAACAATGTCTTTGTTTTTGGAAGGGCATTCTGCAACAAACTGCTAGATTTTTGAAACATAATATAATAAATTAGTTCTGGAGGGGTGATGTACAGCTGAGTGACAAAGAGGCCAGGGATAACTATACCCACAATAAATCAGGAATAGAATTGATTGCAAATAACTTCACAATCCTTGCTTTCACTTTAGACTTTCTCATCTGATGCTAAGCAATGACTGTATTCAGGAGTTTATTGTAAAGGGGGAGGGGGAGGGGGCAGGGGGCAGGAGAAAGCAAGCTTTTTGTGCTTGTGACTCTGGGGTACCCCCAAATGCCCAAGACCCTTAGTGTTGAACCCCCTCATTACACCCATGTTATATGTTTAGAACAGATATACATTTTTAAAGCACAGGGCATTTTCAACATTGGATTTTTTAAAATGAAAATAATAAGAATTGATTTGTTTGATCATTTATTAGTCAAAGAAGTTGCTAACCTGTTGTGAGATCAAATTCTACAACCAGTGGAGGACCTTTCCCAATTCTGTTGATAGCCAGTACTGAGAATTTGTACCTCGCCTGCAGGTCAAGTAGGGGGAGTCTCATTTGTGGATTGCTGTCATTTGTATTTCCGCTCATTGTCATTTCTGTGACTGGTACTTTCTCTATTGTTACCTGGTAGTCAGAGATGATGCCATTGGCTCTTTCAGGAGGGCTCCACTGAAGTATTATGAAGCTTTGGTTATGGATGTTAAGGGAGAATCTCCGGGGTGAATCTGGTACTAAAGACAACAAGAAAAAAAACATCAGGTGTTGCCACACACTTCTTGTAGTAAGTAATGAAATAAGGTCTTGTAAATAGTTATATCATTTTGATCAATCTTTGTCCAACATTGAAGTTAAAAGGTATAAAAGTTTGTGTGTAGAAGTGAAAATCATGGTAACTCGATCAGAGATTCAAGAACTGAGATACCGAAAAAAATACCAGAATCTGTTTAGCTCAGTATGCATGTTTAGAAAAGAGCGGCATTCCTCTGGAGCGGACAAGGTGCAATCTCTTATGCTGCTGTCCTATATTAGAACTAAACACTGCCATTGAAATGGCAAAATTAATCTTTCCTGAATACAGGAAAAGAAGGAAATAACAATTCTCGCCCTTGATTGGATGATGTTTGGGATCAGAGAATCAACAATAAGCATCAAGGTGATAAATATTCATTTGAAACAAAAGGAAAGGGATTGTGTGTACTAACAATTCTCTGGACAAAGAAACCTTTGTCCATTTTCCTGGCTGCATAATCCAGTATAATTATCGGTGCCGTTTCTTTCTGTGCAAGTGTGAGTATACAAATACTTTGATTCAGTGGGTGAAAAATCAATAAAAAAAAAACAAACAAACAAAAGAATATATGGACCAATGTCTCTGGGTTTTTTTGTGGCATCCGAAACTGTTTTCATCTTCTTGTTCGTTCCGTTACCATCTGGTTTGAAATTGGTGTCTCTACTTAGATTCATTAAGTCAACAGCTAATTTCTAAGATTATCCATTCGACGGCCTTACTTGATTCAGGTGTGGTCAATGGACCTATGACGTTACTTGCTGGTCCATCGCCCATTCTGTTGTAAGCAACAACTTGAAATCTGTACGATGTGTAAGGTTGTAGATGTAGACTGACAGATGTTTCAATTGTTGTCTCGACCTCAGCTTGGTAGGGGGTTTGACCACTCGGCGCTTTCCAGAAATACACCTGGAATGAAAAAAAGAGGAAGCTTGGATATCAAATTGCCAAAAGAGGAAGCTTGGATATCAAATTGCCATAAAAGGGAATTGCAGTTAATCCTTACATTATTATCTCTTGATTTAGCGTAGATTTTTATCTGAATGAAAGAGATAGGACCACGTCTAAGTTTACCGTGAAGCATTATAACTATGACTGGCTCAGGAGTTACAATTACGTCTAGTTTACATTTAGTTTACGTCACAGTGACGTCTAGTTTACATTTAGTTTACGTCACAGTGACGTCTAGTTTACATTTAGTTTACGTCACAGTGACGTCTAGTTTACATTTAGTTTACGTCACAGTGACGTCTAGTTTACATTTAGTTTACGTCACAGTGACGTCTAGTTTACATTTAGTTTACATTTAGTTTGTTACAATTACGTCTAGTTTACATTTAGTTTACGTCAAAATTACGTCTAGTTTACATCTAGTTTACGTTACAATTACGTCTATTTTACATTTAGTTTACGTCACAAGTACGTCTAGTTTACATTTAGTTTACGTTTAGTTTACATTTAGTTTACGTTACAATTACGTCTAGTTTACATTTAGTTTACGTCAAAATTACGTCTAGTTTACATTTAGTTTACATTTAGTTTACGTTACAATTACGTCTAGTTTACATTTAGTTTACGTCACAAATACGTCTAGTTTACATTTAGTTTGCATTTAGTTTACGTTACAATTACGTCTAGTTTACATTTAGTTTACGTCACAGTGACGTCTAGTTTACATTTAGTTTACATTTAGTTTACGTTACAATCACGTCTAGTTTACATTTAGTTTACGTCTAGTTTTCATTTTACAATAGCTAATACTCAGTTTTCGTAGAGATTCCTTTGACAGTAAGGCTCAAATAGTGTAGGTCGGTCGTGATTAGTTTTAAAGGGGGTAAATTTCTAAAAAAACTGTGGTGCTGCGTCGGTGTGGGTAAACTGTGTTGATAATGTAGAAAGTTTCTAAAGCGGATGTTTCAAGTGTTAAGGGTTAACGCTCGAAACGTGATGGAGGCAGCGTGGCCGAGTGGTTAGGGTGCTGGACTTGTAATCCGGTGTCCCGGGTTGAAGTCCCCCACCCTGCCACTCACTGGATTTGTTCTCGGTTGCCCCTCGCTCAACTCCTCGGCTGCGCTCTGTAAATAGCCCACTGGTGTACCTCCTGCCAGTGGGGATTTTCAAGTACTTAGTCTACATTGTGGCTGAAAAGCCCCTATGGGGGA
Source organism: Stylophora pistillata (assembly GCF_964205215.1). Classification (NCBI taxonomy): domain Eukaryota; kingdom Metazoa; phylum Cnidaria; class Anthozoa; order Scleractinia; family Pocilloporidae; genus Stylophora; species Stylophora pistillata. The sequence continues at coordinate 3,597,787 of NC_142523.1, forward strand.
GCTTCAATCAACGTATTTATTATTTATTTTTTATTATTAGTTGGTCTCGACCCGTCGGCAGAATTAGCAGGGCTCGACACTAACTTGTCAACTTACTAGCCAAGTGGTTGATGATAACTTAGATGTTAGGACAATTTCAGTTTGTTTGCTAGCCAAACTGGCCAGTAGAAATCGAAAATCACTAGCCTAAACAGAATTTCTACTAGTTTGTGGCTAGTTGGCTACCATTAGTGTCGAGCCCTAAATTAGGTCGTTCTGCTTGGTTCGTTCGTTGTGTATATGTCTTTCTTTAAGGCGTTTGTATTGTGCTGATAAATGCTCAAAACAATTGGGAGGAGTCTGGTCCAAGTTGGTCAGTAAAATAAGCTTTTTCTTACAGTGAAACGAACTCAACCGGGGCCATCATCAAACGTTTTTTAGCCGATCACAAGACAAGTACGGAACAAAAGAATGGGAGTTCGTTCACCAGCGGTCAAATTAAACTGCTCGTTTGACTGGAGTCGATGTGAAGACATGCGAAAGCTTCTAGTTTTTTTACGGTGAAATAAACATGTTGTTCATTTCGTTTACGGTAAAAGCGAATAAATATTTACCTAATAGCGGCCGGTAATTTTGAAGACTGAACAGCCTCAACGTACGCCATGAATAATGCTGGGTAAACTAATGACATTTATTTTTCGAAACACGTTCTGGAATGTCGGGGACAAGAACTTGTATAATTTACCAAGTATTGCCGCCGGGAATTTTGAAGGCTGAACGAACTCAACGTAAATAAATTTACCAAATTACGGCCGAGTAAACTTTTCTAACAAATATTTTTCGAAATAGGGTATGGAGTTTTGAGGAAGAAAGCTTATGTAAATTACCGAAATTGTGGCCGGGAAGTTTGAAGACTAAACGGACTCAGACGTAAAGAAATTTCCTAAATTACGAACGGGTTAACTTATGAAATATATTTCGAGACACGGTCTGGAATGTCGAGGATGAAAGCTTATATAATTTACCGAATATTGCGGCTGGGGATTTTGAAGACCAAACGGACTCAATACAAATGTATTTAGCGAATTGACACGGCCTGAAATTTTGAAGACCAAACGGTTTTACCTCAAATCAGTAAATGTTTGAAACACTTCCCGACTTTGAAACTACAACGCAAACGGAATCAACCGCCGGTAATACATGCAAAAACTAAATTTGAAATTTTCTTTGTCCTTGTGATTGGTTACTAAAATTCCCGATAAAATTGTAGATACGGCCGTTTTTCAATAATATTTTGAAAATATACTTGTGTTGCGCCGGTTTCGTCTTGAAAATTCCCGGCCATAATTGGGTAAATATTGAATCCGTTTCGCCTTCGTCATTCCATTCCAGGCAGTCATTAGGAAAATATATTTTATAGGTTTAACCGGCCGTAATTTGATAAATTTACGTTGATCGAGCCCGTTTCCTGTTCAAAATTCGCGGCCGCAATATTCAGTATCTGACATAAGCTCTCGCCTTCGGCATTCCAGGCCGTGTTTCGGAAAATGTATCATATAAAGTGAGTCGGCCGCAATTTGGTACATTTACCTTTAGTCAGTTTAGTCTTTGAAATTACCGGCCGCCATTCGGTAAATATTTATTCGCCTTTACCGTAATAGAAATGAAAAATATTATATATTTTTTGCTTTAAAAAAAACAATAAGCTTTTGCATACCTTCGCATCAGATCCAATCAAACGAACAGTTAAATTTGACCCATATTGTGATTGGTCCGCTGATGAACGAACTTCAATTTTTTTGTTCTGAACTTGTCTTGTGATTGGCTAAAAAACGCAGGGTGGCCCCGGTTGAGTTCGTTTCACTGTAAGTTTGGATTTATGTTTATCATCACTTTGCCAAAACTTTGTCATATGTTACACATGATGCAAAATTACTTGAAAACAACAATCAATAGAATAGAATGTAAAGATAATTGAAAATAATAAAATTAAAAAAAAAAAAATGGATGAACATATTTACCTTATACCCTAACAATTTGCCACGGGCGGTCTCTCTCGTTTTAGGGACGCCCGTCCATGTTGCATAAGCTGAATTAGGAGATGTAATACGGACATCAAGGTCCCGGGGGGCTCCCACCGGTACTGTAGCAACGAAATGAAATCGTAGATGACATCAACACTAGAAACGTATGACAGGGGGAGTAGGGTGGGGGAGGTTCGAAGGATTTTGGTAGTGTCACCATACCATTTACCTGATCCCCCTATAAAGCTCTGTGTTCTGACCCCCCCTCTTAGGACTGTTAACTGGGAGTCAATTTTCTATAGTCCCACTTTCTACTGTGTTGGCGACAAGTGATCCCCTCTCCGTCCCCCTGAAAACCAGTGTTCGAACAAAGGCATCACAGGGCAGTATCCTGGCGACTTGCATGAAACTAAACATTTTGAGACAATTATGATTTAAAATTACTGCACCTTTTTCTCCTGAGAAAGCGATAACAGCTGGACTCAGGGGTCCAAAGCCGATGTTGTTTGCTGCTTGTATTTGGATCGTGTATTTCACGTAGTAATCAGTGCCGGTGATAGAGAAAGAGGAGCCTTTTCTGACCTCGTCTCTTATCGGCTGCTCTTTGTTGTCCGTTCTTTTGTGATAAACAATGTAGTAGAAACCTGGTCCATTGTAGTGTATGGGCGAGATGGGTGTCCACGTGATCTTTAGGGTAGTTGAGTTTGTTCCCTCACCCGTCAAGTTAAGAGGATACCTTGTTGGAGCTGTAAATGATGAGCAGAACATCCAAAGTTATACGATAGAAGAGTTTGGCGTAGAGTACTCTTTTTTGCATTGATCACTAAATGTGATTGTCGTGAGCAATGTTAATTTTTTGATAATAATTTTACATATCTCGACTACATGTAAGTACCAGTGCCGACTTATTCTCAGATGTCAATAGTGGTTGTTTACATTGTCAGATTATTGCTACTCATTTATACCCCTGCAGAGTGTACACAGGTGCCGTGGGAAACATTCGTCTTGCCGGAGAACACGACACAGTGGACCATTTTTGAGTAAAAAATCTGTCACTTTCACAACGAGGCTATGTGCGATACCGTTGTTATGAAAACGGGTTATGTTTGCATGAGACTGAAAAATCATATGATGCACGATCCTCGCAGTAGATAGCGCTATATAAGCAACAGCGAAAATCAGACTTGAAAAAAATCAGACCTGTACGGGATTCGAACCACTGACCTCTGCGATACTAGTGCAACGCTCTACCAATTGAGCTAACAAGCCAACTGGAAGCAGGCCGTTAAGTTGATTCGTAATAAACCCGTGAAAGTGATAAATGAGATACAATGAAATATATGAAGTTCATATATTTTGTACGGCGGTATTAGATACATATGATGCACGATCCTCGCAGTAGATAGCGCTATTTAAGCAATAGTGAAAAAAAAAATCAGACCTGTACGGAATTCAGGTCTGATTTTCGCTATTGCTTAAATAGCGCTATCTACTGCGAGGATCGTGCATCATATGTATCTAATACCGCAGTACAAAATATATGAACTTCATATATTTCATTATATCTCATTGAAAAATCAGTTTACCTTAAAAATTTTCCTCATCACTTTAACATCTGAAATGGCCCGAATTACTCGACCAGGGCTAGAACCCAGGACTTCTTCATCCGGACTCGTGCGCGTTACCACAGAATGACTAAATATTTCATATTCCGTGACTATAGACCACTTTCTTAAATGGCTGCAGGATTAATATTAATATTAATATAAATATTAATATTAATATTAATATTAATATTAACTCGACCAGGGCTAGAATCAGGACTTCTTCATCCTGACTCGTGCGCGTTACCACAGAATGACTATATATTTCATATTCCGTGACTATAGACCACTTTCATAAATGGCTGCAAGATTAATATTCTTTTGTTTAAATTCAAATTAGTCCTTCTGGCCTCGCTTGAGATAATGTATTCTTTTGAATTTTGTACTGGAGAACGAGGCCAGAGGGGCTATTTTAAATTTAAACAAAAGAATATTAATCCGGCAGCCATTTATGAAAGTGGTCTATACATGCATTCAAATGAAGCTAAGGCATTAACCCACCTGCTGGTGGTGCCTGGAAGCTAATGGACGGAGCGCTGGCGTTGCTTTTCCCGACGTCGTTGACGGCAATGACTCGGAAAATATATTTTACATGTGGAGACAATGCAATTTGTGCCCATCCTTTCCGAGGTTCAGATTCCTCAGCAGTGACTTGCCATTTCTTTGGAGAAAACTGGGTCGTGTACTCAATAACAACTTTTTTTATCGGACTGCTGTTCGCTTTTCCAAGGATCCATGTGACGTTGACATGTTCGCCTTTAGCGTGTCCTTCACTGATGTTCACATCTGTCGGTGGATCAGGAGGACCTTAAAATACAAACACACTTGGTTACTGACTAGAGAAGGGAGGGGAACGAATTATTGAATATTTAATCGCACTTATGAGGAACGCATTTCCAACTACGTTTCCTTCCTGTCATCAAGTAATTTTGAAAAAACCTTTGACCCACTCACGCGCGGCTCGTGCGCCACTGTTTTCCTGAAAACCACAAGTACAATATAAATCTGCAGAAATGTCTTTGTTTACCTTTAACCTTCAAGAGGACCATCTTTTTGGCGATCAGTTTATTGTTATTGCCCCTTATTTCGCAGGAGTAAGGCCCAGCGTCCCTGTATTGAACTCTACTGATCTTCAAGTATCCTCTCTGATCACTTGTTGATAACATACTGTTCCTGATATCTGTTCTTGTTTTTCTCACGCGCAAACTTGACACGATTTCATGGGTAAAAAATTTTAGCCATTTGAAGGTAACCTCTATTTTGCTGATTGATCTAACGCCGCATAGAAATCTGATGTTCTCGCCTAGGACAGCTGTCATCGTCTGGTCCATGTTTTTAGTTTCGACGATGTGTTCTAAGATGGAAAGGAGATTTTTTCAACTGATATTGGTGGCACGAGTACAAATATATTCAGGTTAGTTTGGAACGTATGTAATCTCCACTCTCTTAAATAGGAACTAGTAGTTTTTGAGGACTAACATTCCCTTAATAGGTAAACCTTCAAACTTTTCTGTCAGGCTTCCCACTTACTTTCGCGGGCCAAGAGGGATCCTGTCGCTAGGTCAAGATGTTTGTTATTTGATTTTTTATGGTTCGTTGAAAATTGTCATCATTTAAAAGGAAATCTGTAAATAACAGTTTGTGGATCAAGGATGACTAAGCATGAGGAAGATTGCTACAGATTGCAAGTCAGGATGTTTGGAAATTTTGAGGCTAAATTTCTCATACTGTACAAACTAGACAAGTTAAGGCAAAGTGAAGCTGTAGCATACCGACAACATTGACGATTCCCTTTCTCGAGGCTTTACCCAGTGTGTTGGAAGCTTCGCAAATGTACTCCCCAGAATCGGATTTGGTAACGTTAGTGATCCTTAAGTTTCCGTTGGATGAAATATGAAACCTTCCTTTACTTTGTAGATAAGCGGCGCCAAATCGCCATCGTACGACGGGCTTAGGTTCTCCAGTTGGGTTACATATTAGCTCAACACTTGAATGTATGAGGGCACTTTGGGCTCGTTGTGGCGCTTTACTCCCTGGGCCAAAGCCGGCAGGAACCTCTAGTTTGGTGGAAAAAATACCCGGCATTCAATAGTAAGAAGTGACTCAAAATGGTGACGTAAAGGTTAATTCTCAGGGTTATTACTGGTGGGGCAAATCCCGGTTTTTGAGGCGATTAGAATTATTGTTTTCCTTCGTGGACTGGAGGCCAGTCCATTAGTGGTACCACCCTTGCCTCGCTTTCCCCTTGATCCCCTCCTTAGCTATTCATAAAGTTACAATGACAGTTCTCGTGTAGCCAGCTTTACTCAGAGAGAGAAAGGCAAAGTTAAAAGGATTGTTCAGTCGAATCACTCAATGACTACAACAACAAGCAAATGCTTATAGTGTTGAAAACTTGGCGTTGATGTATTAGACTGAAATGCAAGTGTTTCTTTCATAAGGCTTGTGTTTCGTCATGGACGACGTAATATTTGTTTCATTACCTGAGACAGTTAGCTTAATATCAGCATGTAATTGGCCATGTTTGTTTCCGACGAAGCACTGATAGATTCCATTATCGTGAGGCCTCAAGTCTTTGATAGTCAAATTTCCCAGTGTAATTTCATGTCTGTTTGTCCCTACAATCGGTTTGCCGTTTCGATACCATATGTATCTTATGTTTGGTATACCAAAAGCAACACAGGGCAAAGTGATTGTGCTGTTAGAGCCAGATGTAATGTCTTTTGGCTTTATTATCCACTCTGGTTTAGCTGAAAAAGAAGCAAAAATGCAAATTGTTGTTCTCCATCTGATTTATAATGTCGAAGTCATGCTTCGGTCCTTGAATTTGGAAGAGTGCATCATTAATACATATGAGTTATTAAACAAGCGTGAGGACGAGATGGCTGGATATTGGCCGAGTTATTTTTTTGCATTTCTATGGATTGAGACGAAGTCGAGGTCCATAAAAATGCGAAAAAATAACGAGGCTAACATCCAGCCATCTTGACCGAACAAGCTTGGTTAATAAAGGATTTATCATATTGCAAAAAGATTTCGCTTTCTTAAGAATTAAGAACGACTTGTTTGCTTGGAGAGCCAGGAAAGAAAGCCAACTGTGTTTGTAGCACAACAAACTCACGAGAGTCGTTTCTGTTTTCTTTGTTTTGACTATCTTCTGCCCCTTTTTGCGTTTCCATCGCCGAAATTGTTCAAGAATTACGAACGTAGCTCTAATTCAATTTTTTCATGCGCGAGATCAACGCGGGCAATCCCGAGCGTGTAAGATGGGCCCATCTTGCCCGCTCGAGTAGCCAATCAGAACACAGGATTCGCTTCATCTTGCCCACGGTGCTGCGACCGATGTGATAACACTGATTATAAATCATCCCGGTTGTTTTAGTGCATGGCGTATTGCTGTCTTCGACCACCTCGGGATGGAATGCAAGTCTATTGTGAAGTAACATTCTGCATTTAGTCTCTTACACCTTACAATTACCATCATATCTTACTAGTCAGGGTTATTTTAGAGATAGTGTAGTAAATGGGAAGCGTTATCTTTAATCAGAAAAGTCGCCATCACGGCGAAGGGAGAACGCCCGGTAAATTCATTTCGAAAACAGAATTTGTTCAATGCTAGTACACTAAATGATACGCAGCACAATACAACTGTATACTGTGATAAAGGTATACCTTCCATCTTGATCACCGTTGTTTTGGTGTCTGACTGTCCTGCCTGATCGCTGGCTCTACATCTATACTTCCCAGCGTCATCGCGACCAAAGCTGTTGATCACTAGTCTGTTAACGTTTCCTGTTGTAGTCCCGAGGGCAGTGTGAATTCCTTTTTTCTTCATGATGATTTTTGGAACTGGTCTGAGTGAAAGAATGAAAATGTTAAACTGTGTCGATGCTGTACAGAGATTATTGACACTTCTGGCGCGAGCGTAACAACAAAAGAGACTGTAAACTATTTTCGCAATGTTACATTGCCTTAAACCCGGCCAGAACTGGATCCCATCTCCTTTTCGGCAATTTATGTCCTATACCACCACTTATTTGCCCACTACGAATTAACCTGTTATATCGCTATAATGATATCACGGTACTGTTACTGTTTCTTCAAGTACCACTGCTGGTACAAGTAGTAAATTTTTTGTGCTACTACTGCTTCTACTATTGTCTCTGCCACAGTTGCAACAGCCGTTAGCAATCTGGCAAATGGTGCTGATACTACCGAAACTTTTTCTGCTGCTTCTGTTACTGATAATGCGACTGAAGGTGGTACTGATACCTGTTCATCTGTTACCATAGCTACCACGGCATAGCATGCTTCTGCTGTTACCTCTGCCTAATCATCTGTTACCATAGCTACCACGGCATAGCATGCTTCTCCTGTTACCTCTCCCTATTTCATCAGTTACCATAGCTGCCACGGCATAGCATGCTTCTGCTGTTACCTATACCTATTCATCTGTTACCATAGCTGCCACCGCATAGCATGCTTCTGCTGTTACCTCTACCTATTTCATCTGTTACCATAGCTGCCACGGCATAGCATGCTTCTGCTGTTACCTCTACCTATTCATCTGTTACCATAGCTGCCACCGCATAGCATGCTTCTGCTGTTACCTCTACCTATTCATCTGTTACCATAGCTGCCACGGCATAGCATGCTTCTGCTGTTACCTCTGCCTATTTCATCTGTTACCATAGCAACCACGGCATAGCATGCTTCTGCTGTTACCTCTACCTATTCATCTGTTACCATAGCTGCCACCGCATAGCATGCTTCTGCTGTTACCTCTGCCTAATCATCTGTTACCATAGCTACCACGACATAGCATGCTTCTGCTGTTACCTCTACCTATTCATCTGTTACCATAGCAACCACGGCATAGCATGCTTCTGCTGTTACCTCTACCTATTCATCTGTTACCATAGCTGCCACAGCATAGCATGCTTCTGCTGTTACCTCTGCCTAATCATCTGTTACCATAGCTACCACGACATAGCATGCTTCTGCTGTTACCTCTACCTATTTCATCTGTTACCATAGCTGCCACGGCATAGCATGCTTCTGCTGTTGCCTCTACCTATTTCATCTATTGTTATTTCTTCAATTGTGGAAGTTTCCATGATTAAGGATTCTACTCTAGATGCTCTCTATATGTATGTTTTTTTAAGATGTATGTTGTAATAACACTTACTTTCCGTAAACGATACATTCCAGGACAAATTTCTCTCCTTTGAAGGCTGTCTTTGGAATACTAAAGTCATCGGCAACTCTAGGTGGCTTGTGAAGCTGATTTGTCGCTGTTATGAAGGTAAAAGGGAGCAAGGATAATAATTTTTCATGAAATCTCTTCACTCATCGCGACATAACCTGAGCGGCCCTTACAGGACAATGAACCTTGTAAAACCTGACACTTGTTGGTATTATCGTCGTAGCTCGTACGAAATACTCCCTGGTTTCAATTGACAAAAGAGCCATAGCAAATTGACTGTTCCATTAAGAATGCAAAATGTAAAAGATGAAAGGAAATGTCACCTTTTTCGATGTCCTTACCTGGTTCTACGAGTAGAGAAACTTGTCTCTCCACACTGTTCAGGATGAAGAGGTTTGTTACAGTGCAAATATACACTCCAGAGTCTGACCTTTCCAAATATGCAAAATGTAAGTCCTTGGCTTCGCTTATTGTCAGATGCGAAGACGACCTCACTGGCTGTTTTTTCCCATTTACCTCCTTTGACCACTGGATGGTACGGTGTGGAAAAGAGTTAGGAGCCATGCACTTTATGGAGAGGAAATCTCCTTCGTCCTTGGAGACCACCTTGTCGCGGATAGTAAATGGATTAAGATCTGTCGAGGAAGGAGATTGTATACATCAATAATGAGGAAGTGGTAGAAGCGCAGCTTGGAATTTAGCAGGGAACTATGGCACTCATCTTATGGTCCACACTAAATGTAGTAGAACCTTCACTGGGAGGTAACCTTTGGAACTGAAGCGGAAAGTGTTCCTGAGTGAACACTTCCCTTGAATCACGGTCACAGAATGCCTGTTGGTGCTGCATCAAGGTCATACACCACACTAACTACGGTAGAATCTTCACTGGGAGGCAACCTTTGGAACTGAAGAAAGTGTTCCCTGGATACACACTTCCTTTCAATCACGGTCAAAGAATGCCCGTTGGTATAGCATTAATGTCACACCCTAGCCTTTAATCACACGCTTAAAAGTGGTTGTGAATTTCCTCCGCGATGTAATGAATCGAACGTTATTACATCAAAGTACCCTTACACTCCTCTAAAAGAATACTCATTTTTGAAATACAAAGTAAGCAGACTTGGTACAGAGGCGTGCGTATGGTAAAATTACTCCTTACATTATGAAAGAGTTGTTCGATAAGTTTAATTCCCGAGGTTGGCTTTCTGAAAGTGGTTGGGCTTTACTTTAGGAGAGTTGAAATAGGTCTTAATTTACTTACAAGAAAATTTCACCGTTGCTCTTCTGCTACGAATCGCTCTGTTTCCGCTGGATACCAGGCAGTAATAAGACCCTTCGTGTCTTTCTTTGACCGCATTCTTTGCGTGAAGAGACCCATCACTTAATACCCTGAAGTCCCGATTACGGATGTCCACCGGTCTTCCGTTAAAAAACCAAGCCACTGACGAACCCTGAGACTTGAGACAGAGGATTGTGAACGCGGTTGGCCCTGTGGTACTTGGCGTTACTGCTACGTCTTTAGGCTCACCCAGAATCGCTGGCCAGAGGCTAGAACCTGTTAGTGAATGGTACAAATAGAATAGATAAGTTGTACGAGTACAGTGCCCCCATTACAACCGGAGGTAATTCCGATTTCATTGGCATGAAGGAATTTGGAGCCTCAATACCCTGAGCGAATCCGAATTTCAGCGATTTGGAGTCTCATTAATGCGATCGATGTGAACATCCAGGAGTTTTATCGATTTTCCCTTTTAGTTTGCAACCGGTGTCTTTCCCAGGAATGCAACACAATTTTCCGGCTTGTTATGGCCATTTGACTATTGCATGTCTCTCACAAACAAAATAGTACAGAAGGTAGTAAAAAGTTAGTGCTCCCTAGTCAGGATCAACGGGTATATATCTTCATGTCTTCACCAGTTTTCCGTTAAATTATTTGATCATCGTTCATATTCCTTCATAACTAGCCGTGTGAATAAGCAGAATAAAGTCGAGATAACGATCTATTTTTCAGAACCTGCTCATGACAACAGTGCTCAATGGCCCTGGCGTAAAGTAAGGAAAGTAAAAAGCTCTATCAATGAGTCGATTTATTTAGTTTTCACAACTAATTGGGGACACAGAAAAAGAAATAAATAAATAAGTAAATTGATAGATTAGAAACAGAGTTAGTTTCAAATAAGAAATTTTGAAGGATGTATATATAATTCATATCAATGACATGTACAAATTGTGCATTAAAACAGTAGGTATATAAAAGGTGGTCTCTAAGAGTTGCACAGGTCACAGCAGCTATTGTTGTTGTTTAAGAATGACGCTAGGTCTTTTTTCCTAATATGAGGTCCTTGATATCCAAGAGAATGTTTTCCATAGTTAATAGTATTATAAGTAGGAATTTCAAAATCACTGTTTCTTAGTGAATAACTAATGCTTTTCTGCTTAAATAGTTCGTCGACAATACTCGGCGTGATGCAATATTTTATTTTGTACATTGATATAGCGATATCTTGTTGTCTTCGATTTAATAGTGAAGGTAGCTCTGCGCGAACCAAAAGGTTTTCGTATAATTCTGAATGGGAATTATGGCGTATGTTTGATACTTACCGACTTGGACTAGAAGTAGCAACAGAAGGACTACGATGACATATATATTACTACCCCGGCTGATGTTCATTGTGTAGTTGATTCATACCTGAATAAACAAGGAAGGGAAACGTTTAATCAACAAAAGTAAAAAATTTTGAAGCTCTGTAGTTTTCTTTCGACGAAATGCACGTTCGTGGACACCATCCGTGGAACTTTCGTTCGAAATTCTCATCCTAACATTTTACTTTGCCTTTTTCTCAGGTGCTTAAGATTCCCTTTATGTAAAGCGGTATTATATAACACTCACTTTAACGTCTCTTGCCAATTCAGATTTGCGAACATAATGCAATGCGAGGACTTCAGAATGCAAACTGATGTCGAGATAAAAAATTTATAGTTGGCAATTACCAAATTTGGGAAAACTCTAGAACATTTTCTGCTGATTCGATTGTGTTATAGCCGCCAGCGAAACTTCGAAAAAGTAACTTCAGCTCTCCCTCCGAAACACAGAAATGTCGAAGAAATTTTTTCTTTCTTGCTGGGTGTGGGCCCCTATACTAGCTGCGGTGTAGAATACTGTCGTTTAAACAAAAAACAAACAAAACTACAGCGAAAAACAAACTACAGCGGAGAATACACTGACTCTTAAAACATGCTATAGTGAGTTTTAGATAAACAATTTCCGGTGTTAGTAAAAAGCAATATCGAAAAATTGCTCTCGTTGTGGTGAGTTCTGCGATGTTAGATCCATATTTGCACAATACTTCAGCAGAAACGACTTCAATGATCGTTTCCCGCGTTTGAAACAATGCTACTAAATATATTCGTAACTCACAGCATGCATGTAGTTTTATATTTAGTTCTTGTGGTCGACTGTACATGGGGAGTCGAAAATGTCACGTGAGCCAACAGGTGAAACAAGTCTTTAATTTGATACGCTTTCTTGTAATTGGTATTTATTTTTTCACTCTGAATGTTTCGCTGTAGTGCATCAATTTCCCCCAATAAACTAGATTTATGTTTGATAAGCATAATTTTTTAACTCTACGAAGTCTCATAGCGTACAATTGAAATCGTTTTTGTGGTCGATCGTTTTTACCATGGTTGACTCAAAGACGAAACTAAGCGCTGTTACGTTTACAAAAGAAGCTTAAATTTTGAAAGATTTCCTTCCTAGAAGTGGGACTTGTTCTATTAGTTGTTATCAGGATGTCGAGGCGCGAAATTGACTCTACATTATAATATACTCAATAGAGAATTAATCTTTATTTTACCTCAGGCGGAAAATTTCCAAATATTCTACACACCAAAACCTCAGTTGACGGTGTATTTTAAACCGCTCTTGAGAAATCGAATTTCGCTATGTTGAAATGAAATTGCAGTGATCTCCCTATTATCAGCAATATTCAATCAATATGGCAATTAAATGGCACTTTTGGTTGTCAACACAACACAAAGTCTTGCAACAGCGTTTCTGAGTTTTTGTCGAATCTCTTTGTTTTCCAAATCTCCGGGAGGTTGGTTCAAACCTAATGGTGGTAGCACTGTCCTAAAATCGTGTTGTTTATCCAACACGCGTATCGTGTTTACTTTCGATTTTTTTCGCTCGTGTGCTGTACCTGCACTAATGATAGCGACACCGGTCATTTCGTTAAGCTGTACCCGTCAACTCGTGCAGTTTATTAAATATTTTGTCTTCTTTGCATGCGACCCTTTGCCACCGCTGTTCTTAAGATAATAGGGCTTCATTCAAAAGGCAAACAACTATTCACCGAAGAGAAAACAATTGTGGCGTTGCCTAGAAAGCCACATTTTGTATTCAAAGAAAAGCCTGGGAAAATTTTACGGTGCGATTCTTCCACGAACTCTATGATGATAAGCTACTAAAAGGCCCAGATATAGTAAAACCGTACTTTTACACCAACTGAGCTACGCTAAGACTTCGTTGTGTCACGATTGAAACCGGGTAATTTCCGTCTTTCATATCATTTCAGAAAGTATAAATCGTTTTTCTTTCGTAGAATTTTGGCAAATTAACTTCACAGCGTCCAAGCATTAAAGCTTTCGCCAGACTTAATCATTGTTTGTAAACTTTCTTCTGCACTGAAATGACTGTTGGATCTTTTACTTAAACATTTTTAAATTCTAACGCGCTTATTCAGTCAAGCTTTCTACCAGTTGCAGTAAGATTCCCTAGCGCATGCAAAAGTAATCAGAGAAGGGGAACCATCACCTTAAATAGTTTTATATCATGGGCAAGATTTTTCTTTTGTCACAGAGTAAAGCCCACTTATTTTCCTTTGACTGAGAAGGGTCTTTAAGTTCGACACTTGATTGATATGCAAATGAAGTTTCCTAACACATTCATAATTGAAAAGTGTCAAATGAATGAAACTTTCTATAGTGCTCTCTAAGCAACACTTACAATTGCCATTATACGGTATCACCTGCACTGAAATTCTATTGAAACGTTCTTATTCCTGCGCAGTAAATAACCTTCGCAATTTCCCAGATCTTTGATGTTTTTTCACACTAAATCTTACACGCCAGAGTTTTCATATTTTTTTCATTTTGGATTTCAATTTAAACTATCTTAGAACTCCAAATAGCATTTCCCCGACAGGATATACTATATATATATATGTATACATATATCTATATATATAGAAACACATTTGAAACTGGATATTTATGATCGTTCGCATATACGTTATAAAGGTGTTTAAGAATTTCAATTTGTGTGTTTAGATGATTTGCGGTACGTTTTCACACGCTTAGAGATAAAAAGTATTAAGGTCATATTTTTTACACTCGTTACAATTCCGCTTGAAGTTTTCAACCTCTTTACCTCCAAATTGAAAAAAGAAATTAGAGTATACTTAATGAATATGAAATACCAACTCAAAATAAAAATTGAAAGTGGTAACTCCAGTCGCTTTTAGGAAAGCTATAATCTGATTAAAATTTAAACGCACAAAATTGAACGAATTTGGAAATCAAGTATTCGCGCGAGTCACAAATGTTTACATACCTTGATTTCTTTCATACGTTTTTCTTTGCCAGACAATTTTCCTACTCTTTGTCAACTAATATCTTCTCTTACAATCTTTTAAGGCGGAAAAGATTGCAAAAACCACGATCAAAAAATCAGGTTATCCCCGAAACGATTTTGATCGCGACGCAAACACGGCCTGTTTCCAAATGTTGGTCTTCTGGAGGGGGCCAGATAAACTTCAACAAATTATTCCCCTTTGCCAGATGTCCAATAGCTTTCATGATACATTTACATAGGTCAATTAACACTTTTGTAAAGCTTTCTTTTATCCAATTGTTTTCTTGGGACGGTGATCGTCATTACACCTTTCATATTTTTTCCAAATAAACTCCAATTGCACGATATTTATAATTTTCAATGCGACTTGCCCTCGAGATGTCTTCCGATCGCGCGCCAGTTGTTAACGTCATTCAAACCATGGGCGCTTCTATAGTGCGTATCAGTTCCATCAATCAGATCTCATCACAAATTGAATTTATCGTTAAGTTTTCTTTTGAAGTTGTATGTGTGGTCGTCGCATTGATTAAACTTGTATTTCAACTCAGTGCAATTATGCGTCCCCACAAAATTGAGAGAAGTTAATTGAAGTAATCTATTTTGGCGTTATCTAACTTTGGCTGCTTACTCCGCCGGAGAAATGATTGGACACATTTAACAACTTCAGGGTGTAAAAGGTTCCTTGAAGGCAAAGAATTTTAATTTGCGGCTTGCTACGATTATTCAACCGGTAAATTACTTTAGGAAATCGAAGTCAAATTTTATGCATTATTCACGCGAAGAGATTTCTGACAATAGACATCGCTGCGAATTTAAAACAAGGACGAGGGGTCTGACACAAAGATAAGATTGAAACTTCCCGTTTCTGATGTTTAGGTACAATTTTACGAAGACATCTTTTGCTAAACCTTCCGGCGGATAACCGTTCGCTTTATCTGAGGTCATCTTGCCGTGAAAGTTCCTGACTTTCACGTATCTTATGCAGAACTGGTATATTTTCCTCCGCCAAAAATATCAGTGTGCGCAAGTATTCTTTTCCGTATTTAACAGTACTTTTCGTCTTGTGTTTATCGGTATACGAGTCAAATCGGCAGGTTTACACTCGCGCTCTGTGAACGAACAACACTGTTCGTTGTTTGCCTTTGTTACCAACCTACAAATCGTATTGCAGCTGCCTTGACTTGACAAGATCGTGAACTTGGCGAACAAATTATGATCTTCAAGTTAAAGCTCTGCTCAACTCGTGGGCAACTGAGAAATCTGTTGTGGTCAATTTATATTCGCTTGATTTCATTTAAAAGGAAGCGCTTTGTGAGTTTATTTCCGTTCGTTACAGCTGCCCCTTGAAATTGTGTTTATGAATTCTCGAGCCTTTGACGCAAAGCAAATTGCTTGCAGGCTTCCCTTTCTTTATTTAACAGCATAAAAACAGAATAGTCAATCAGGGGTGTAATTCGTCGATTAATTTCGACACCCCCGCGCGTCCACCCTTCGTGTTTAGGGTTTATTTCGGCGAGACAGAGTGCGCACTTTAATTTTAAAAATTCTAAATTGAGACCCACTGAACTCATCAGCTGCTAAGATTGTTAAAAACCTTCGAGAATACTTGTTAAAGAATGGGGCGTTGGAGCGGAACTTATTAAAGTATCAGGTCGCGCAGTGGTCGCCCAGCACGATTTGGACAGATGTATTCCATCGGTTTAATTCGTTTCTCGTCGCGTGATCGCTACGAGCGATGTTTGCAAAAATGCGATTAACCATGCGCTTTCGAGACTCAGCGCGCGTTTTTCTTTTCTTTTTTTTTTTTTTGTTACAAATTTCGTTTTAATTGTGCGATAAGTAATGAATTGTTTCCCAAATGGGAGAGGTTCTTCAATAACAAGAACCCGATCAGGCTTGGCGATTTGCTGTCTCTCTAGCATTGTTTGTTTGTAATTGTTCTTATCAAAGATGTCATCTCTTAGAGAAAAATACAAAGATGACTGCCGAGCGAGCTTCCTTGAAAAGAATGTTTAGATAACTCTCCGCGCAGCTGTGCTCCTAAAACACGAGAGGCAATAAGTGCGAACAGCTGGCTTTGAATTCTCTTCTAAGTGGATTTTTTTCTTCAGTTAAATAATGGAAAACCTGCTCTCTGAAAAGAAGAATAATCTCATTAACACTATTAGCATAGGTGTTGATAAGTATTTTTTGTTTTTTTCCTATTTAAACGCAAATAATTACTTAAGTAGTATTCCACAGAACTTTCAAACGCCCCTTTTAGCGTTTTCTCGAGGAAATACGGACATTTTTTTTTTCCACCAACTATAAGTCAGCCCGTGAACTAAGGAACGTATCTACGGGCTGATATGAAATAGTTATCAATTCATAATAGCTTGGTATTGTAATTTCATTGTAGTTATTGTTAACATTCCATGCGGTTTTCGCAAGAAAATTATGTAGTCATGTTTCAGGGCAGGTATAAATGCACAGACACATTGCAAAGTCATTGAACACTGTGGGGATAAAGCTGTTAGATCTTAAGGATGAAAGCTTTAGGGTTTTTTTTTCGACGCGGTTTTTTGTGAGTCGGAGAGATCAAACATTTGTGCACGCTGTGAAATCCATTTAAAAGGCTGTTAATCGTTTTCGGCGATATCTTCGCGAAGACTTTATGATAGCTTGCAAACGACCTGATGAAATCTCGCGTTGAAGTGAGCCACTGAATCGCCTTCAATAAATCAACATTATACAGAGCTGTTTTTTCGCGGTTGGCGTGTAATTCACTGTTGTTTATCTGCTTCTGTACACTCCTCATGGGGTTAAAGCACCATAAACACCGTACCTCGTACGCGTGTACGAAATTAATTTCGATTACTTCCGATGCACGCGACTTGTGAATAGAACACCCGGCTCTGACCGGTTAATCTGTAGTACACTATAAGGTGTCTGCCAATGTGGTTTACAAAACTGTGGTAAATATAGACTTTATAGTTGGTGGAATCCCTGTAGACCACAACATTCTCTGTGTTAAAACCACGAACCGCAAAGAAGTGTTTCTTTTCAATTATTCTAAGCGGCTTAGCTAGACCCGAGTCGTGTAACTCTTAAGAAAGTGTCAATCCTCGTGTTGCAAGTGCGATATTTCCAACCCCACGACTTTCTCTGTTCGTAAATCCCAGTTATATTAATCCGGGTGTCATTTAAGATATACCCGGCTCCGATTCAGAACAGATGAGATGTAGTACAGTAAAGAATATACAGAATCAATTTCTTTGCCGTCATGAAAAGAATATTAAGTAGTTGGCAAAAACTTCGTATCGCCTGGCTAATTACTCATTAAAAATGTTGAAGGTTTGACAAGGAACGAGAATAATGATTAGGTTTCCGAATCAATTTGGAGATAGAAAAACAAGTCTACTACTGGTTTGATAACTGACTCCTGTCGTTCATATAAATACAGAAGGAAAACAAATACTGTTGTCAGATTTTAATGGCGTCGAAGTACATGTATATACGTCAAGGTATGTACTTGGGGTTAATCCACTTTGGCACATCGGGCGAAACGCTCGAAAGCGCGCACGAATGGAAAGAAGTGTGAACTGTAAGCAGCTTTGAAACAAACCAGACTGTGAAAACACTCGTAGAATTATCACAAATGGCGAGTTTTAAACCCAGACGTGTGTTTAACAAAACAATGCTTTCGTGCCAAGCCTGTCATTAAAGTTGTTAGAGAGTTTCTAGACGACAATCATACCTCAAGTTACTAGATCTTTCACAGTGTACTTCCCGAAGGCTCTCTCAGCGCGGTAATCGTCAGTGACTGATCTGTAGCTTGCTATTCCTTGTGTCATAACTGGTTTGTTGTGGCAAAGTGAAGGTTTCTTAACTCACAGCAGGAACGACACCTGGACAATAGATGATTGACAAGCAGACTGGCCCAACGGGGATGATAAATTAAGAAAGAATGCGCAAAAATCAAATTTCTGGTCATTTATTTTTAACGAGCCTCACTTGTCTGTGAGTTAAGAAGGTGTAATCTCATTTGCAGGCTCGATCGTGAACGATATGGCCGGTTTCAGCGCGCGCAAAGCCAAACGGTTTAAAATTATTATTGCTCATGTTTCATTTTGAATCGTTTTCAAATCTTTGCTGGTGATTCTTGCTAATCAGCGCTGACTATCGATTTCTAAGCCAGGTTATCTGCAAATCTGTAATCCTGGCAATACGTAAGATTAATATGGGGCCTAAAATTGACCCCAGAATAGTAGGATGCGATTTTGTTTAATACATACTTGTCGGATTTGAGTAAATGTTTCACACCCCACGTACGCCTTGATAAATTAGATCTTGATTTGGTTAACAAGTTGTTTTGAAAGCTGTCTTGTTAACCGCTTGGTCTTTATATGAAATCTTTTGAGAACGACTGGCTATTGTTCTGAAACAAAGACCTAAACAATAAAACCCGCTTTCAACGTCTTTTAAGACAATGTTAACTAAGTTAATTATTCTTCTGATAGTAATGTACTTTCATCTTACGGATTGTGTAAGTTTTCAGTTAACGAAAGTTGTAAGAAATGAGTGATTCATCACTTTACCTCGACGAAGCGCTAATATCAATGTTGAATTTGTTAGAGAGAGGAATCAAACCATCGTTGCAAAAAAATTTTTATGACGTCTTGTATAGTCGATTTGTACAGGGTTTCATTTAGCCAACAAACTTTATCGCGTCGTTCCTAAGAGTTTTAGAGGAAAAATGCTCCATAAACGTCTAAATTCTGCTGGGTAACTTTTATAAGGGGAGAGGCCGTCTCAATCAGTTAGCAAAGTCATGTTGAGTGGTACAATACAAAGGCCGCTAAAATTACAGCTTAATGACAAGTACGGCAACGTTTGATATTCACGACTATCGCTGTTGTCCTCGCAAGTCAAGGTCAACATTAACTCTGTCGCCGGGATTTAAACCCGAGTGATAGATGAGCACGAAAGTTTAAGTGCTGCATATATAGTGTTGTTGTCGGGCTCTTAGTTCTTAACCTCAGTACGGCGTCATGAAAAAGCTTTCTTTCTGGGCCTGAAGGTGACCCTAAGCGGTGTACTAACTAACATTTCCTTATAGATTTATTGTTTGAAAATAGTAGTGATTAGGGATTATATTAGTAACGTGTGTGTGCGATCTGTGTAACTTAAGAATGGATATTTTTATCTTGATGCAACGAGTGAGGAAATGGCGTAATGAGTGGTCAGCCGCTTCAAGGTAGCTCCCAAATTCTGTATCGCATAGCGTCCACAAAGAAGCAGCACGAATAGTATGCGTTCAGTCTTAACGTCGTCGAACGCAGTTATGTCTGAATATCTTGGACCTGGCTGTCTAAAAGTTTTTTGCCACAGGAGCACTATGATGGTGAAAAATGCTCGTTACCTAGGGTCAGGTTGAAGGGTATCATGTGACGGGTTGTACATCTTTAGAAATTATGCCTACATTTTTTTAAGGTTCGTTGTTTGCACTGTTTGTATTTTGTGGTCTTCTTCAAATTTAAGATAGTCTGGTGAGTCGAGGCGCCGAGAACAGATAAATACAAAAACAAACGGATTATAAAATAGATAAATAGATCAATCAACGGGTGGATCCATAAGTAAAGAAAGGCATTAAAAAGTTAAAACAATTAAAAAACAAAGAGAGAAAGATTAAAACGAGATAAAATTATGTAGGAATATTATTCAAAGGGTGTCTTCGTATGTTACCATAGTTTTCATTCGCATCTAAAATAATTGTGGTTGTCATTTTAGAGACACTCAGTGAGAAACGATCTGCCTTTTTTTTTTGTTCAGCCCCCCGTTTTATCCCAGTGCTTTTGTCCCAGACCCCAGAGATAGAAAATTAAAGGCGCGTTGGGGCATGATGTGTTTTTTGATCATTCTCGCTAATTAGATAGACAGATATTCTGTTACCGAAGCATTAAGCAAAGTGCTTAGATTGAGGTGATATGCGATTATCACATTAAGGCCTTTATCCCTTGTTTAAAAGTTTCGTTAACGTATGGGGGACAACTTGAGAGATTACGGATGTTTATCATCGTTTGTGGAAAGGGACAGATCAGCCTGATAAGGCCGTAGGTACATGAAACTTTTAAAGGTTGGGAAAAAATTTGGTGAGCTATCAGTGTCGAGAATAGGGCCTATCTGCACTAGCGAAAAAATTTTTATTTAGACAAATTTTCTGTCATCACCAACACTTTACAAGTGCGGATGGTTCTTCGCGACGTGACAAATTATTTTGAAACGCAACGCCGAAAAAATTTGTCCCAGGTAAAACCTTGGCCAAATCGATTACATAAACAAAACCGTGATAAATTAAACTTGTCGATCAGTTGTCGTAAACGCGAACGCCACTGTGGTAATTGAACGTGAACTGAGTTCAGTTTACCAAAAGATTACAGCGATTGTCTTTCGTTGCGAAACTCGGAGATTTTACGAATTCAGAAAAATTAAGATGAATCCTGGTAACTGGAGTTTAAATCCATAAGAAAATTAAAGCCGCCACTCTTATGAGCAGGTTAGGCGCTGAAATGTCCCACCTTATGACAACGATGGGAACAATTTGCATGCAGCCGGGGTAAGTTACAATGGTGTGACTATCTAGTCGCCACTTCACTTGTCCAACAATGAAGCAGTTGAGGTGGCACAAGATCCAGAAGTGCTAACTCGAAACAAAGGGAAAGGAAAAGCTTAACTGAATAAATTACAATGAAATTTAGTAGCGGTGTTATTTTGGGCTGTTGACCGAATTTGACAGCTTTGACAGCTTCGAAACTTTTAGTGCGGTTGTTATGGGTCAATGTGATAAAACAATAGGGTTTGTGTTTGTAGGCATAACTATGTTTTGGATCCGACTCAGAGGGCACTCAGAAAATGAAAACTGGAATATAAGTCAACAAAACAATCTGAACAATCACGCGATCGTGCAGGCGGGCTAAAATATATTTTAGTTCGCCACAACCTCCCTTTTACAAAATAAAAGTGATGATGATGTGTGTTTTGTCAAACTCGCTCACACAGAAGTGGCAATCTTTGTGTGAAGGTTTCTATAATTGTTTGGCATTTGCCACTTTGATGCATCTAGCTAGTTTATATAATCCGCTTATCGGTAGCAGCGGTTAACTAGATGGATGATTAGCTAAGAGAAAGTAAGTAAACACATGAGATCAATTAATGACCCCTTTTAACCTTTCTCTTCCCCAAAGAGACCGACACTCTTGCACTGACGCTTGCATGCTAATTGATTGGTCATCGAATGCATAAAATGAAATGTCAAATCCTGGTTTTGATCAGTGACCTTGAAAACAGCTTTAGCTTTCACGAATGAATAAACGAACAGAAAGAGAAAAAGCTGAAACACGAACTTCTTTGAGTACGGCATTTTTATTGAGGAACCACAGCTGGCTGCGCCAAGGACGGGATATATATGAAAAATTTCATCAATATTATCTTTTGAACCGAGGAATTCACACAAATTGGCCGTAAGGCATGGCACTACCTGAAGAGTAATAGTATACTTTCGCAAGAAAAAACTGAGGTACTGCGTGGGTGAGGGTTCTACAATAATTTGGTTTTATCAACTGACTTGAGAATGTATTAAAATTGTCCACCATAAAGAATTTCTATAGCTCGGTGACGTTACGTTTCGAGCGTCAGTTCTTCGTCCAAGCGAGAGGCTCTGACGAAAGGGTAACGATCAGAACACCAGCTTCAGAAAATCTTTATGGTGGGCAACTTACATCATCAACTTAGTTGATGAAAGCAATACCTACGGAACATTCGAAGAGTTCCAAAGTAAAGGTGTGTTCTTATGTGCTTGCACTTGTGGTGTAGCGATGCAGATATCGTCGGTGACTGTTTACTACCTCAAAATTGCATATTTTAAGCAGCAATAATCGCTGTTTTCTGTCAAAGGTAGAAAACAATTCTACCTCCAAAACTTTCCTGTAAGGTGAGATTGGAAAGTAAGGAAGAAAAACGGATGAAAAAAAGAAAGGAATAACAAAAAAAGTGATAAAAAATGACAATCGAAAAGTCAAGAGGGAGACGAAAGTTTGGGGTTAATTTTTAGCAGGTAACGAAGTATTTCCCTGAGAATATCAGAGGAATACGAAGCTCGTTTTGAAACCTGTACGATTATCATCTCGGGTGTAATCTTGGATTTTTAGTGCGGCTAATAACAGCCGGTAGTCTCAAAATACATAAAATTAAATGACAGTAGTACTGCAAAAGAAATTTTAATTTTTAATTTTTTCCTAAATCAACTTAAGTTACAATAATTTGATCTTTTTTAGCATTCTCTCCCCCTGAAGTTGAGATGGCTCTGACGGAGGAATGGAAAAATAATAAACAAAGCGAAGGTGAAGTGAATAAACTGAAAAAGACTCTTAATTATGGTGAGTTAACATTGTCAGTTTTTTTTAGAGTTTTGTTTACACCACGGCATAAACAAATTGTACAGCTGTCAGAGGGGTTCACTCACGAAAAAACAACAATAGTTAGATGATAGTGCGCGCAAGTCGTACCCTATTCGTAAGAAGTTACTATGGTGTATATCTCTATGTACGCACGACATGCTTACATGACATGAGTGTAGGTTCACTTTAACTTCAATGTTCCCGTACATTTAGCAGAGAGGTTTCAAACCTTTCAAGATTGTTGTTTCACTCTATTCCATCCCGATTGGAGCTCAAAATGAAAAGTACAGATATCTTCGACGGTAGTTGCTATCGATAGCGCACTTCCGGCAATGGTAGGTTAATTTTGCTTCGACGAAACTTTATTTAGAGACGAGGGGTGTTAATTCTCTTCACAAGTCTCGGAACGCGGTTTTTGCACAACTGATCTTTGCCGGTGCTTTCACCGCGAAAGAAGCATGAAAACCCATATGGAAACAAAGTCCCATTAACCAACGTCACCAAAACTATCAGAAGTATTTGGCAAACAAGAAGTTGACAAAGTAAAAGACATAAAGAGGGGCCTCTGGCATGTGGATAAAAGTGGATTAAAAACCTTAGCCTAACGGATCGATTCACATGAAAGGTGACAGCTCTTTCAGTGGAGAAACTTTTCTGGTCGTCATGACGACAAGAGATTGCTAGAATCTAATTTATCAAGCAACTGATAATAAACTATTAATACATCTATTTTGGAAATCACAGAGGGTGAAGACTGGGCAATTTTTTTCCTGCGATCGGACTACATCTCGATAACAGCCGCTGTTTAGGAAATGAGCCCGCACTCCTCCTCTGGATCAAAAACCAGATCTGAGAAAAAGGTGGAAGTCGTGTAGTTAAACGGCGACTTGTATAACTGGACGACTAGTAATGTCTTCCCTCAAAAAGCAATTGAAAGGTTGACTTTGCGAGCCATGCATTTCTAGGCGGGAAACAGTGAGGGGTAAGGTGATAAAACATGATGGACTTTTTGCGGAGGTAGTGTCTGTTTTCTTTTTACTAGACTGTAATTAACGTCTACACATGAATTTTTATGATCATTTTATTTTTTTCGCTTGAATATATACGGTTAGATCTCGTTGTAACGCGCATTTCATCATATTTTAATCTTACTTTGCGCGCTATAAGCAATAAAATTATTGTTATCATTATTATTTTTTTTAAGCTTTTTTTAAAGATTTGTAAACAACGTTAGATCGTGTAGAGAAATTTGATCGTTTGTCTCACGATGTAGACACTTTCTATGTGGATTGGGGCGCTCGGGATGCACGACTGCTATTCATCGGGCATTGCCTGAAAAGACCCAAAAGGATGACGAAATGACGCGATACAGATTGTAAGTGACTACAGCATCTCAAAATCGACGTTTCTGGGAGGTTCCGTGATCGTTTTGACGAAGGCTTTAGTTGTTTCGCCTTCTTGCAAATGAAAATAGAAATGATCCCTCGACAAAGTTTTACCTTTCATATATCAATGGACTGTTCTGCTAAACCAGTATGACTGAGTCAAAAATTACTTTGACCTCATAACCTACCAAGCAGAAACTGCCACTCGTTTGTCTACCTGGCTTATATTAGTGACTCAGCAAGCAATTGAATTGCTGTGAGAGGACACGTGTAGTTTCAAAACCAGCCGCCGACATTACTACGAAGTCAATTTAAGTCGAAGGTGCTCCATTCAAACGTCAAGAACTAGTCGTTAAATATTGCACTTCATATGCTTGATGGGCAATAAATTCTGGGAAGAGCTTTGATCCACCTTGGGAAAGCGAAGGTAGCCATTGTCGGGAGGTACAAATGTCTCATTTGCCGTCGTGTTACTCTGAAAAGTAAGTCAAAGAGCATCTAGCGTTTAAACTCCTCCAGCGTCTACTCTGTGTAATGTTATGCTTCTAGCTTCTCTTAGTTTCTTGTTAGCGTAGCCGGCGTCGACCAACCAATTTTCCGTTCTGCAGGCTGTCATAGCCTATTTATAGATATACATATGCCAATTCAGAATTCAGAGGATTCTTTCTATCCTGGTAAGAGATTTTATCGGGATTGATAACACGATTCATATCGAATAATGTTAAGGAGAGAAAGAGTGTAAACTTGGATCGTTAATTCGAAGCAAATCGTTCTCTTTTCCTTGAATTTCCAGCGCACCTTAAAATCATTCAAATGGCTCGACAGTCTTTCGTAACCCTGATTCTGAAAGTTATAGTTTGTAAGTTATTTTTCTTTTTCATTTTGCTTCGAAGCCACGTTCCTAGAACTTTCTTTAAGTAGTCATTAATATGATGGCAATAACTAAACAAAAAAAAAAAGCATGAAAAGATTTGATCGTGGACGAAGTAGAACGCGTATTATCGGTGTACATGAGCTTGTAGAAATATGTATTGACCATCAATGTTATTTTTAATTCAAATTAGGGTTATATTTGTAAACAGATATGCTGAAAGAAAAAAAGGTTTGAGTTTCGATGGGAAATACTAGATAGACAGACCGTATTTCATATGCAAGTTAAAAACTGCACTTAGGTTATTGAAATTGTAATCGCAATTTACCACCAGAAAGAATGCAGGCGCGCCTACTAAAAGTCTACTAAAGGTATAAATCTTTTTCTATCTTAAGATTTTGCTAGTCTTTTCATACATTTCATCTTCGTCAGTTTGATGATTAACATACAGGTATGAGCCCCTTCTATGATCTTCTATGCCGAGAAAAACATTTTACAACAAACATAGCTGTCAGGCCAATCTTTGATCACGTGACTTAGTTTTATTCCGTGACTAAAGTGCACGCGTGAACATTATACGCAAGCCTGCAGGCAAGCCTGTACAAATTACTTGTTGAAAAAATCAAGAAATTTGGAGGAACTGTGAGCGACTGCTTCGATGAAAACACCCTCTCACGTGCTTTTTCGTAGCGGAGTAGACTATCATTCCGGTCTGCGATCTTTCCAATCCTCACTTACAGAAACAGACCGCTTTGTGCCTGTTGACTGGCTACCTGCTTGTACTACTGAAAGACAAATTGTCCCAGGGACACAATTTGAGGTAAAGTATAGGAAATATTTCGGTATAGCAGATGGTATGGACGAACTTGGCGGGAGGAGGGCTCGAATTTTCGCGGTACGGGCTGAAAGAAAGGAAACCCGTGAGATGTCCCGCTCCTCACTTCGAAACATGGTGTAACGATATTTCGCGTTAGCTAATATATCTTAGATACAATGAAATATATGAAGTTCATATATTTTGAACTGCGGTATTAGATACGTATGATGCACGATCCTCGCAGTAGATAGCGCTATTTAAGCAATAGCGAAAATCAGACCTGAAAAAAATCAGGCCTGTACGGGATTCGAACCGTAGGTCAGTGGGGATTGTACGGGATTCTGAACCGAGGTCAGTGGTTCGAATCCCGTACAGGCCTGATTTTTTTCAGGTCTGATTTTCGCTATTACTTAAATAGCGATATCTACTGCGAGGATCGTGCACCATATGTATCTAATACCGCAGTTCAAAATATATGAACTTCATATATTCATTGTATCTCATTTATCACTTTCACGGGTTTATTTCGAATCAACTTAACGGCCTGCTCCCAGTTGGCTTGTTAGCTCAATTGGTAGAGCGCTGCACTAGTATCGCAGAGGTCAGTGGTTCGAATCCCGTACAGGCCTGATCTTCCCTGATCGGGGAGCAGGGATGGCGCAGTGGTGAGAGCACTCGCCTCCCACCACTGTGGCCCGGGTTCGATTCCCGGACCTGGCGTCTCATGTGGGTTGAGTTTGTTGTTGGTTCTCGTCCTTGCTCCGAGGGTTTTTCTCCGGGTCCTCCGGTTTTCCTCCCTCCGCAAAAACCAACATTCCAAATTCCAATTCGATCTGGAACAGTGGACAAGAATAGCCACCCAGTGAATGTCCATTGTTAAATCATTTATTTATTTATTTATTTATTTTTCAGGTCTGATTTTCGCTATTGCTTAAATAGCGCTATCTACTGCGAGGATCGTGCATCATATGAATCTAATATATCTTATTAACTAAGCGCGAGGGCCGTACTGGGAGAATATCGGCCCGAGGTCTTGACAGTACGGACCGAGCGCAGCTCGGTCCGTACAAAAAAGACCGAGGGCCGATATTCTTCCAGTACGGTCCCGAACAAGCTTGGTTAATAAGAGATTTATTATACGACTGAAGTTCAAAGGGACACAATTGCGGTATCATTCGGGACCATTCGGGATGGTGCCCGGTCCAATACTGAGAGAATATTGACCGGCAATAGAGCATTTTGATTGGTTGATTTGAGTTATTGGCCCTCTGACTGCCCGAGTCGTGTAATAAAATGATTTATAAGGATATTTCGTGTGTGTATAAATGATTTGTTTTGTGCGTCCGAGTAATGTTTGATTAAAATCAGTTTGAGTATGACTGTGCGGTTATTTTCCTCATGTCGTTTGGCTTTCTTGTGTTTCCTGGTGTAATCAGGAGATAAGCTTGGAAACCAGTTAGCGGCGCAAAGGTTACGTAAAAAAGTCGCCCAGAGTTACACGTACGGCTATATGAGGTCCTAGAGAAGGTCTTTTTCGTTACAACCGTGATCGGGAGGCGCCCTCTATAGATAATTACCGTCGAAGCAGGTCATAAGCCACGTAGAGTATGACATTTTGGTCATTGCAGCTACAAAGACAAAGTACGTTACGGTGTTATTTATATGAAGAAAAAAAACACTTACACTATGCAATTATTCGTTCAGTTTCTTCGGAGGATTAGCACACGGAACGCAATGAAGTGGTCCTCCTTTCTGAAAATTTGTTACCATTGTTAATGATTTAATGCTGCAACGGATCAAAACGTTGCTGAGAGACACATTCAACTTTTCCCTCCGACCATCAAAGCCAAAAAGACAAACCCGGCTTGATGTATTACTTTAATATATAACAACTTTATTTAAATAATAACATATAACATATTATTATTAAAAAAGGGTTATAGAAGGGAGGAACTTAATCCTCATTGTAACATACGTGACATGGTAGTGCTAGTTTGCTCACCTGTTATATGATGCAGAAGATTTCTACCAAAAAAAAAAAACACACAAATTTACTTCTCGTAATAAAGTAGTATGAAATCGAGGTGTATGAGTATAAAAAGAATGTCGTAGATAATAGTTCAGATTGTCAGAGTGTCTGAACGTAAGAGCGCTTAGAGAAATGTGCGCTTTTTTAAAATTTCTCTTAAAGCAACATGGTTGTCTACATGTAGTTTTAGACATACTTTAATGTTGTAGTTTCTTTCACCGCCATATACGGGAATAGGAAATAGTAACGGAAATGGTAGACCCATAAAAGGAGTGGCAAGCCCATTATACAAGGAAAGTAATTCCGTATGTGGGAGTGGTAAGCCCTTGAGTAATATCAATGTGAGTATTTGTCGAATTCTCTCCTTCTGGTTGGACAGCTAGCTCAGAGTCCTCGGCCTCAAGGTTGTCTGAATGTAACTGATGTTTCATTCTGGTTAACGATCTGGGCCCAGTCGTTCAAAGGCCGATTAGCACTAACCCAGGGTTAAATTTTAATCCGGGTTTCAAAAGCCCTTTTGGGAAAGTTTTCCTAATTCTTTCTAAGACATTCAATCATTAAATTGTAGACAAATGGAATTAAACTGAAACTGAATTTTCTTTTAGAGCTTTCAGATCTGAAATCAAATTTCACCTAACCCTGGGTTATCTTAACACAGCTTTGAACAACCCGGCCCGGTTTTATAATAGGCTTCAAGGCTATTATCTTCTTTCGCAATTATTTCTCCACCATTACATTTGTTCGTCGAGTCTGTTTCATTCAACTGAGGAAATGAACTTCCGAGGAGAGGGGAGTCAGTGCAGCTGGATTCATGTCTCTGATCTAATTTTTGAAAGCGAACAAAGCAACGCTGTCGTGAAATATAAATGTTCCATTTTTCATTTCGTTTTTTTGTTGCTGTCCAAAATGCGTCTCGCGGCTTGGAAGGTAAAGCATATTTTACAAGATGTTTTCTTACAAAGTTTGGTTTGTTTAATAACGTTAAGTGACGACGAACAACCTCGTTTTCCTTTATTAATACTAGTTACGATCGTTACTTTGAGTTAAACTCCCGCGTTTTGTTATTTTATAAGGGTATTGTACAAAAACTAGGCTTTTTTTTTCTTGATCTCACGAAACGTTGCCATTAGTGAAATTTGTGTTATTTACCAATCCTAATTGACTATTCCAGAGAGAGAGAGAGAGAGAGAGAGAGAGAGAGAGAGAGAGAGAGAGAGAGAGAGATAGAGCAGTATTTTGCAGACAGTCTATTCTCAAAGCGCAGAAGAATTAAACAAGATTGACAATTTAAGTTTGACTGCGTCACACTGTGCAAAGGAAGCGGTAAAATGACAAGTTGATTATTAGCTTTGAAAGCGCTCACCAGAGCGCAAAAACCTGGAGACACAAGATGAGGTTTCAAGACAACGAAACTTAAAGTCAGATAAATTGACGACAAGTAGAAATAAATATATCGGAGAATTATGGTCAAATTGATGCTGAAATTCAATCTGTGCCCAAGCAAATAGGATTCACACCCCAGAAGCGAAGTAGCTTACAAGGTAATTGCGTGACTAAAAGATAGGTCAAATCAAACGAGATTTGTAAAACCTCAAAATATGATAAATCAGCTGTCAAATATGTGTAAATTGTAACCAAATGGCAGCCAACAGATATACGAAAATCAACTTAAAGAGAGAATTACTATCGCTTACGCTTCTAGAGAACGGTGTTTCTATATCTATCGTTGAGACTATTGTAATGGTCTATTTTTGCAAAGGAAACTTTGAGGCCCGTTTCTTTCCAGTTGAGTATTAATCTATACGTTTGCTCTTCGTTTATGAAGCCTACAAAGGTGTATTTTGTCGGTTAAAATATCATTACTCTGTCGTTACTCGGTCAGAGGGAACCTCCACTGTTTTTAACAAATAGCGCTCAAAATGTTCCAAATGTACTTCGCAAGATATCTGGCATAAAAAATTGCCTTACCAAGCGGTCTGATTTGTTATCGTTTTCCAAAGAAGGGTCCGGTTACAGCCACTTCGAGTTTCCCGTGGCCGCCATCTCGAATGGAGCATAATGCACTTTAGGCTGAGGACGTGCAGTGGTTGATCGTTACACTCGCAGTGTTGTGGTTCACTCTTGTTGATACATATTTCTGTCGTCTGAAGAAAATTTCAGTGAATATGTCACAGATCTTCCCTATCAGTTGGAGCTGGAACGCTCTTAAAGAGAAGAGAGACAGGAAAGTGAAGTAGAAGGTGAACAATATGGAGAAGCGTCAGGTTTTGATTCTGAAAATGTCGAACGCCGATCGAACACTATAGGGTGCTTATGAGAAAGATTTGTCATGATGTCAACAGAAGTGGAGTTAGTGTGCAGTTAAGAGCTCTATTTTTCTAAGATTTCTAAGCACCAGCAATACCTTTGAAAACGCTCCGACGCATTTATTATTTTATCACGAAACCCACGTATCTCCACTAAAACGGGACCGAAGCTCTGCGTGCCGTCGCGCTAGTTTGCTGACGAGATTGACGGGAGATAAAAATAACTGCTAATGTGGTATAAATTGGCCACAATAGTGACGCTTTTATTTCACCCCACATCAAGAACATTGATATAATAAACATCACGCAATCTCTTAAGCAAAGGTGGGGTTAAATATCGGCAAAGAGCCAAATACGTATGAAAAGGCAACAAAGCCTGAAGAGAGGGCCGGAGCATGGGGAGGGGGCGGAAAAATTCTTCTACAGCACCGAAAATCTGTGTTCGGATGTTAACACGATGGAAATGAAGGCGAGAAGGACCAGGAGAGAAACTGACCTTGCCTATAACCTTGGTGCTATTTGATCTGACCTCATTTTATTGGCTTAAGATCTGTGATTGACAATGCTCCTTGCCCCATGCAAAGGCACACCTAAAGACTTAACTCTAAAGAGTCCTTAAGTGTGACGTCACGTTGCCATAAGGCTAAAATTTCTGTTCTAAACAATCGAGCGCGTCCTGCTGATAACCTATGCGTTGCTGAGGCCAAGTGTGTAATCATCGCTTGGAACGGTTCAAAGAAGCTTAGAATAAGGTTCAGTTACATTGTTATTAACGCTGTAGGTCATAGAAATCTAAAACTGAGAAACGAAGGCGATCGAAACGATGAAAATGGTGCACTACTTTGCGCCTGATTGCAACCATCACTCGGAAAGTCACACGTGTAGCTTCTTCGGATTCCCTATCAAGGAAAAAAAGCTGAAGGAATACAGAAGATGGATTCACCTACTGAGGTTAGTAAGAGTTTTATTTCAATACTTTTTCTGTGCAGGAGAAAAGTATGCTTACGCAATTTATTGCGGTTGTGGAGTCGCCATCTTTGTTATGAAACTGTTTCAGCTTATATAAATCTTACAGATTATTAGACTCCTTTTTCTTGTACTCCAACTTCAAAATCGGTTCCCTAGAAGCCACGAGCCAACATTTGACTCAATGATGGAAATCAGCTGTGATAGCTTTTGGTGTGGTTGTTGATAGTTAACCCATTAATGGCCACAGCTTCTGTGGAAAACTGTGTTTTGAAGCTAGTCGAGCAGATTTCGGGTCACTGTTGTGGTTTTAAAAGCTCAAACTTACCAAAAAACCCCTTGACAGCTCGTGCACTGGACGACCTTTCGATCCAAATGCAAAATGGCGGCCTGAAAATCTCGGGCACGCGCAGAGAGCAAAATTTCGACAGTTTTTGGGTTGAAAAGTCATGCCCCACTTACGACTTCTACTTTTCTCTCTTTGTCCTGCCCTTTTTTTCCCTCTCCTTGCCTGAAGTTTCTCCTCACTTGCTGGAAATTGAGTAGGCTTCATTTTGGTGCAGAGATTTTTCAGAAACTACTCATTATTTTCAAAGCACATGCTCGGAAAGGTAGGTGGATAGTGAAACACGATTTTGGTGCAGATTTTCAGGTCAAAGTGACACGGTTTTTTGGCTATTTCTCCAATCTCCTTCACTCAATTGCACTCATTCTGGTATCGTCTGTAAGATATTTTCAACCTGTTCAAGTAGGTGCTCAAATTCGTGCTCCAGGGTTAAAAGTGATGACGTCACAAGGCGTAGAAAGGGTATGGGTCCCCATGGGCGCATACGGGCGCACTGGACGTCAATGGGTTAATGGTCACCCTGCAGTGTTAAAACAGGCAGATAGAGAACTGTCTTCTTAATTAGAGATTTTTGTAAGATAGAAGCTGCAAGATAAAATCCTCCGCTAATAGCACAGTAATCAGAAAGAATTATAAAGCTAAAATTATCCTTTTTGCTATAGGAGAGAAGACAGAGAGCCAGGAAAACATTCTAGAGTCTGTAGTTGCCATTTCAGAGAAGGAAAAAAAATTAATGGTCCTGAGATTTTCAAGAGGAACCAAGACAAACTTTTCCCTGCAGAAGAAGCAAAGCCAAAAAAGAAAAAATTCGAATCACAACAGACCCTACAAGACATGATAGAAGCTGCAAGGAAGAAAGAAGAACTTGAACAAGGCACCTCTGGCAGTGTGGAGAGACTTGAATCAACAAGAAAAGAAGTTATACTGGAAGCAGAGTTGGAGCAGGCAAAAAGGGAAATGATTGATCAAAGAGAAAAAAAATGACTATGTGCAAAAACATTACACAGTTTCGACAATGAGTGAGGAGGTTTTGAAGATGGTAACTGGGCTGCCAACAAAGGAAGTTTTTCAAATTGTTGTCAACTATGTAGCTAGGTTTAAACAATCCATCAATTACTTTGCTGGCTGGAGAGTGCAATCAACCAGTTTTGAAGAACAAATATTTATAACATTAATGAAAGTCAGACAGAATTACACAAATCTTCACCTTGCACAGTTATTCAATTGCAGTGTATCTACAATCGCAAATATTGTAACAACTTTCATTCATGTCTTACACTCACTTCTATTTATTGACCTCATGGCATCCATCCCATCTAGGGATAAGAACAAGCTGTGTGCCCCATCATCTTTTAGTCAGTTTGGTTCATGTAGAGTAGTGATAGATTGTAGAGATATAGAGATTGTCACACCCGGGCTTATAAGCCAGCAGAATGCTATGTATTCAAATTATAGGGGAATACATTCCTTCAAGGTTATTGTAGGCGTAGCGCTAAATGGTGTTGTTACTTATGTCAGCAAACTTTATCCAGGGTCAATATCTGACAAAGCAATTGTGCAGAAATCAGAATTTTTAAATCACCTTACTGCTGGAGATATGGTCTTAGCAGACAAAGGTTTTGTTTTACAGGATCTTGTACCAAATGGTGTTTCAGTAAATATACCACCTTTTTTAAACAATGGTACATTCACTGAGAGTGAAGCAAGGGCAACAAAAGTTATAGCAAAATGCAGAATTCATGTTGAGGGCAAATACTAGGCTCAAAGATTTCAAGATTTTAACTTTTATTCCCTCATATTTACGTTGTCATGCAGATATCATATTTCAACTCTGTGCTTCACTTGTTAATCTGCAGTTTCCACTGATCAAAGAGGGCTGTGAAGGATATGAAATTTGATTACTGAACTAATTATTTTTCATATAAGGAAAATTGAATACTTTGTGAAATACATGTTGATCTGTTTGTTTTATTCAAAAAGTAAATCTGCTATCATTGTTGAATTTATGGATGCATGTATAATTTTAGCCCAACAACAGTTCACTACAACAGAGCAGTACAGCTCAACTGTAAAACAAGGAAGTACAAAAACTGTAACATATGTGCAAATATTTCAAGCAGAGGTTTCTAAAGTTAGTTTGAGTAAACCAGGAGAGCCCTGTTGGGATTTGAAGATCTGTGTTAATTTCCTAAAGTTACTAGAGTGAACTTAAAAGTAAACCTGAGCTCCCAATACCCTTCATCTGAAAGGCCTCCCTATCTCAAGAAATTCCACAACAACATGCCATCAGTGAAGACTAAACACCAAAGGGCTCCTAATGATTCCTGAAAATTGTTATTTCTAAAAAAATAATTACATGCAGTAATAGATCTGGAAACCTATAATCGTCCCTCTACAACCTTTGGGAAGAGGTGTTCAAAATAAAACTGAGTTAGCTTAGAAATGTTTCCACTCCAGCCTTCATCCTTTGCTATTTTCAAAACAACAGCATCTTTAGATGTCCACACAACAAAATAGCAAAACTTCCTTTGAGCAAAATGTATCTCCCCTTGGACCTGATGCCAGTAGACATGTTCTTCCTTTAAAGCATACTGACCACTTTCAGTTTTTTTCAAGCAGAAATTGGGGAAGGTATTCACTGCCTCTTCCATTGTCATATTCCTTTTGGTGTAGGGACACTTGACCTCCAAAACAGAGTCTTCATCCACAATTCCATCTGGGGAAGCACCAAGAATCCCAGAGCCATCCAGCCATAACCCAGTTTCCTGTACAGTTTTTGCAGTTAAATTGGTAAATGCCTTAATAGCTTCTGCCTCGTTGTTTACCCCCCATTGTACTGCCTTAACTCTTGATATGTCATACTCTCCAAGGAGCCGTTTGAGAAGTGAAGGGGTCACTCTTTTGGCATGCAGAACGGATCCAAAATTGCTTGCTGTAAGCCGTTCCCTTCTAGCAAGATGCCAGGCTGGGTTGTCTCATTGGCCCACAGTTATCTGACTGACTAACAGGATATCTGCTTCTGTGAGTTTGGCTTTCCGAACCAAACAGTCCAATTGTTGCTGTGCACCTCTTGTTTGGATAAACTCCTCTGAGTAGATGATTTCCTCAATTGTTGGCACAGGCAATTTGGCTTGGGGAGCAGGCTCTGGGCTCATGAGCCAGCAAAGACCAGTGAACCTCCCATATGCCTTTAAGCTTCCATATAGTGCCTGACGATCTTCTGTGTTGGGAGATCGAGTAATCGCCACATAATTCTTTGGCAGAGGGAACAGTTCTTCGACTGCCTGTAAAGACAGGGAGGTATTAGACTTCTTTTTCCTCCACTGACATTCAATATCTGTGCAGCTTAAGTTGTGAATCCCGTTTATAAAAAGAGCAGCCGCGTGACTGCATTTGAATTTTCCCTTTGGGCATTCACACTCCGTGGATTTTATGTTGAAGTGGTCATCCAGGTAAATCTAAGTGGTAATTAAGATAAAAGTTCAAACAAGGTGAACTCATAAATGTCTTAGTAACACTATTTCATATGAATCATAATCTGTACGATTTAAGCCTCAGCCTGGCTTTTTTGATGAGGGAAATCGACAAGATCGAAAATATATATTTCTAAATTGGGGGAGTAGATAACAAGAAGGTACTTAAAAGATATTTAAAAATATTCCTTAGGCTTCTTAATGCAATTGTTAGCTCTAAACTCACCGTGACTCGATAGACATTTTTCTTCATACTTGCTTGAACCTCACCGCGTAAAACACCTTGATGGTAAGAAAATGACTCAATGTGTTCAGATCTGTTATGATTTTCTCCTCGTTCGATTGACTTCTTTTCTTCAGCGAAGAAAGATATCAGTGCAGCGATTGAAAGCGACGCCATTTTGGCTCTGAGCACGTTTGTTTAGAACAGAAATTTCTTCTCCCATGGTAACGTGACGTAACGGCTTTAGAATTCTATATGACGGGTCTCGAGATAAAATGACATACCGCTTTTGTCATAATGTTGGCCTTTTTAGCTACTGTACTTGCTTTGTGTAACCGAGACATCGTGATACCGCATCGTTATCAAATATAGCGCGCTTACCTTCTTAACTGTCATTCCGGGTGTACAGCATTGTGTTTTCAAGACGCTATTTGCATGTTCATTTCTATTCACCGCGAAAGTGTCAGGTCGGAACACAGCAGCACGAGAATGTTCTGTTTGTAAATGTTCTGAACTTGCACGAGTCTACTTCGACCGACTGATCAAGTCGAACTAAGGGTTGTTTTTAACCCAGAATTTGTTTTTTTGGTTCTTTGTTTACGATCGTAATTAGAGTAAATTACAAACGCTATATTTAGAAATTAAGGGCTTAACTTGCTGGGCAGTGTAGGATGTGGGAGTGCGGCAAAGTACCAAGCTTCTGTCTATTTCCGTGATTGGCTAATACAGTCGTTAAGGAGTTATGTCTGTACGTGTGTCAGACAACTGACCAATGGCTGGAACTGTTATAAAAGTGTTCAAAGTTCACTCGAATTATCCCTAAGATAATTTAACGCAGGGTCTCCTGTGGCGAAATAGCATTTCAGTTGAGACGATATTGCCACTATCGGGAAAGGGAGGTTCCGGGGGTTCCCCTATTCTACTGTCATGTGTAGTCCTCTAGCTGATTGGACAATTTTCCATGCGTTGTCCGCTATAAATAGTCATCTTTCACCGTTCAAGTCTAATGATCAGCAAATGCGCCGGTTTCGAGACATATCTCTGTTGTGACTTGATTGTGTCCAAGACTGTACAACTAGGTGTTCTATCCGTCGAAATTTAGCAAAATCAGATCAGCCGTTTATGTCCTTTCTGTTTCGCTGTTCACTGAGCTGATGGAATTTCGAAGTGAGGGGACTCAGAGCGACCGCCATCATATTCCTGATCCACTTTTGGAAACCGAACGAAGTAAAATTGTAGTGAAGTACAAGTGCCTAATTTGCCGTCACGTTATGGCTGCCAGAGAGGCTTTACACACAGGCTATGGTCAAAAATTGTGTCAAAATTGCGTCAGTCTGCCTGAAAGGTAAATTTAAAATTTACTTTACGAGAATTATTAGGTTAAGATGTTTGGTTTCTTTTATTACGGTTCTTGTTCAGTGAAAACGACGAACAGCGAAGTTTGTTTTGTTAGTTGTTAGTTCCGTAGAATGGAAATACGACAACTCTCGCTTATTCGCTTCTAACTCTCGCAAAAACCCGACCAGTGTAAAATGGCGCGATGATCGCCAACAACAAATAACTTTAACAACTTTAATATTCATATTGCGCAAAATACATGTAATATATGACCCACTGCACAAACTGAGCAACAGAAAATTTTTGTGGAAGAAGCACTATCGAAGCTCTCTGTCGCAGCCGAGGCACATCACGGTTCGGGCTAAGTTGTCACGAGTGTATACAGTTGACAGGACTTTGCAGTGAAATGAAGTCGTAATAAACCTTTCTCTAATTATTGTGTCACTTGCCCCTCCATATCCTTGAGCACACTACTTCAGTGGCGAGTCTGATCTGAAAAAATTTGCCATCGAGGTTTGCTCGTTCGCTTTCGCAGCTCCGCTGTAATCATTCGCTCTTGGTTATCTCTCATCAAATAATGTGTGCACTATTTAAAGAAAAAATATCAGCCCAGTCTTTGTGGAGTGAATGTGGCAACAATCAATTTCTAAACCAAATTTTAATCTGTTCAATATTTTTGGTTTCGGGGAACGGGGAGGTTCGGGGGGTGTGTTGTGGGGCGTTAGTAAATTAAAATTAACCTTTAAAATACTGTGTGTGCTTGACCTAACCAATGGCTGGAACTTCAATTTTAGATGTGTTCAAAGTCCGACGACGTTGATTGTTTATGAAGAAGCCCTGGTGCCCTTTGTATATTCGAAAAGCGTACAATTTTCGTTTCAAAGCCCTCACTCCAATTCTCAGAACCGGTGGAATATTGATTCTAAAACTTCTTGAAACTAAATCATAAAAACAGAGCGTGCCATTTCCGTTTCAAAACCTGCGCACCAGTTCTGAATATTTAAAATCACCGGGAAC
Organism: Stylophora pistillata; assembly: GCF_964205215.1. Taxonomy (NCBI): domain Eukaryota; kingdom Metazoa; phylum Cnidaria; class Anthozoa; order Scleractinia; family Pocilloporidae; genus Stylophora; species Stylophora pistillata. The sequence continues at coordinate 3,635,441 of NC_142523.1, forward strand.
TCCAAAAATCCAATCGTGCGATTGAGAAACTGGGATTGTTGAGACTCATTCGTAAAATTTTTCAAGGAAATGAATTCTACTAACAGTTCTACGTTGGTGGGTTGCTGTAATGATGTGAAGTATGTTTTATATCTTGCGAGGCGCAATTGCTGAGTTTTGCCGATCATTTTGGATCCTTTAAATTGAAGAAAGTCGTTGGTGTCAAAACTTTCTTAAAATTTCAAGAAAAGATTTGTCATTTAGAAACAAGAAAATGTAAATTTAGCTGTAAGTTGAGAAAGAGCAGTTTTGTTGGAGACATAAGTAATGATAGGCTATGAAATATGTTGTGACCGCACGTGTTATCACTATCATTACCCAGGATTTGTATTATTGCGCGCAAGTACTAAGAATAAGACTTGACTGAATATATGAAAACATAGTGAAGTTACACGCCAGTGAAGGAAAGGTATCACTTCCTTATTA